>NW_015113120.1:160400-161577 GCF_001443285.1 Poecilia latipinna | reverse complement strand
ACAGAGGCTTGATCACTATAGCAACAGAACACAGACAAAAGCCAAACTGCTCCTTAGGACTACAAAAACACCATCTTTGTAGTTCTAAACACGATGGAACACTTTACTACAGAGGCCTGAGCAGAAGGTCGGAAGGTCAACATGGTGGAACCCCCAATCATTACAAAGGAGGGTTGAGCTGGCAGTTAAGAAGCACATAATGGTGGAACTCTGACTTATTACAGAAAGAAGGTGAGCAGAATGTTATAACTACAGACAGGGCAGAATGTTCTGGGCATTATATATGAACTGGTTTAACCCAACCACTGTTAGACATTGGATTAGTGTGGTCATTTAAAATGAAGCTTCTTGAAAATTTCAAAATAAAAGCCTGAATATTCCTCTCAGGCCTTTATTATGTTTTTCTCTCAGGTTAGTGCAGAGAGAACTACAGATTTAAATCGCGGTTCCATCGGAGACAAGAAATTGCCCTCTTATATTCTTTAAAAAGTTTTCGGATTGCTCTTATGGATGCTGAACAGTAAGCCGCTTTGATCAAAAAAACTAACTGCTTCAAACAGTTAGATTTCTGTCTCTCCCTGTGTGTCTCACTAACATGATAGTTGAGCTGCTCTTTAGAACTACAATGACTGAAGGTCAGAACTACAACATGGCAGAACTCTCAGATACCACAGATTAGGGCTGAACTGGCATTTAGAACTACTTGCTGTTTTGGGCATTATATAGCTGGATTAACCCCACCACTGTTACACATTTTATTGCTGTGGTCAATTAAAATGAAGCTTAATGAAAATTTCAAAATAAAAGCCTTGATATTTTTCACATCAGCTTTGGGCTTTATGTGAAATGTTTAAACAAACTACTGTTACACATTGAATTGGTGTGGTGGTTAAAATGAAGCCTACTGAAAGTTTCAAAATAAAAGTCTGCATATTCCTCTCATGCTAGTGCAACGCCGTAGGCGTTGCAATAATATTAAGCTTTTTTTGCATTTATTTCCCTCAGGATAGTGAACTGCCTTGCGCAGCAAGGCAGTTCATTAACATTAGCACAAGTTTAGCATTTTACTGCCCCCACTAGTGCACTGCCTTGCGCAGCAAGGCAGTGCATTAGCATTAGCATTAGCCTTTTCCCTAAAGGTAGCTATTAGATAATTTTCTTACTTATTAGCGATGTT
>NW_015113120.1:142176-156741 GCF_001443285.1 Poecilia latipinna | reverse complement strand
TTCTTTTTAAAATGTAGAACCTCTTGTAAAACTTTCCCCATTGAAATGCATAGAAAATCTTCAAGGTTCAGCTAATTGTAACAACTTGCAGATACTTTATACCATTCAGGCTTTAAAACAAGATTTTGTCCTCTTACTGTTTGATTCAGGATTTTCATATCTATAGCCATTTTTGTAAGACGACAGTCTTAGTTTCAGTTTTGGTCATATCTTTTTCTCTCTTTTTTTTTTGAGAAAAAGTAATTTTTATGCAAAAACATATAACATAAACACATTATGCTTCCTTTACATCAAGCAAAAATGATATTTTATTTATTTTGAAAATATATCCACCCTTTCAGCTGTAAATGTGTTATCTTAGTGTTTTGTTGAGCAATGCTAATGGCTTTCCCTCATGCTTTTAAGGCATGTGTGGCACTACAGTATCCTCCAACCGTCCAGGAGCCACGCTGTTACTTGAGCAGGGGGATTTGGCTGCCAAGCCTCCCACTGATCCTTTAGCAGGCATCTACAGCCGTCAACTAGATGGCGATGACAGCTCACATCCCGAAGAGCCCAAAGTTAGTCGTACTCTTTTTCGGCGTTGATTCGTAGTGCATCAATCATTCCCTGATGATTTATGACGCGTGTGCTTTCTTCCCGCAAAATGTGTAGGAAATTATGAGAATTGTCAGGAGGGGCCGGGACAAGACAAGAGCGCAGAATCTGGAGCAATTTGAGGATCTGTCAGGTAGAGGGGACGAAACAAGAGACAAGATTCGCCATCGCGTCCGACAAATGTTGTCTGATTCACCCACAGAAGGAAGTGAAGAATTAATCATCAATGGTAAGATACAGTGCCTTCTAAAGTATTCATACCGATTAGGAATGTTCACATAATACTACTTCAAATCCCCAACGTTTTCACAATTATTAACAAATAAGGATCTGCAAAGTGTGGCAGGCATTTCTGTTCAGCCATCTTTCGCTGCTGTTACAGTTACTATCCTCAGCCCAGTTTGGGATATTTCTCCATTAGCTGGGGGCATCTAGACGGGGAATATTGAAATTTTTATCATCAAGATATGATGGAGAACAAAGTCTTCTCAAGTCTCCGCTACAGATTTTATTTGGGTTTAGTTCTGGATTTTCATTGGACCATTTTAATCGTTAAATAGGTTTTGATCTACAAAAATCCCAATAAAATACATGAAGGTTTGTTGAAAGGTGGCAAAATAATAAAAAAAAAAAAGTCCAAGGGGTTTGAATAATTATAGTAGTTTACAATTTTCTTTTTCCTTCCGTGTTCTGAGATTCTGATATTTTTTTCTTTTTATTAATCTTCTGTAGATTGGCGTTTTAACGGCAACACGCTGATATCCACCAAGTCAGATCTTCTCTCTGATGAATCCTCCATCAGTGCCACCAGTCCTGCCAGTCCACCAGAATCTCAAAGTCCAGTAAAAAGCTCAATCACATCCCACCATCCCAGCCCCCCTACATTACCTCCCAACTCAAAAAATGTGTCCCGCCTTAGAAGGGCACCTAGCCTGAGCAGAACCCGACCGTCGCTGTCCCACAGTTCAGGTCAGTGAATCAACAAACCAAACAAACACCAGATTGAAGTTGTTTTACTTTACTTTCAACTGTTGTGATGCCAATTCCTATGTAACATCACCTAGAAGCTTTCTTTATAAATAAAGTAGTACTTTAATAAATAAAGTTGATAATTAGATGTTTAACATCCCCAAAATAACTATTTTTCCCCCCCCAGGATTATGGAATTGCAAAATGAGTTAAAAATCTGACTGTTTTGTTTTTTCTTTGCACCGTTTTAGATGAGTTGTGCCACGCCACTTTAAGACACAAGAAAAATCTGTCCGCTCCTTCGGAGCTCTGTCCCTTTTCAAAGCCCGACCTGGTGCTGACTCAGAGTTTCAACCTCCTGAATTCAGAGGACTGGTGAGAGAAAACTTTCATTGTCAGCATTTATTAATCTGAGGTATTATTACTTTGTCAAATCACAAAGAATGTCCAAAAAGTCAAACTGCAATTCCTTAATATTTTTCAGGGAGAAGAAAATTGAGGGTCTGATGTTCCTGCGCTCTCTTGCTTACAACCATGCAGACACACTTCAAAGCAGACTTCATGAAGTTTGTCTGTGTCTCATCCAAGAGGTAACAACGCTCAACCGTTTGACAAATTAATATTTGACAGCCGAGATCTGGATTTGAGAACCACTGAGGGATGTTTTACCTGAACCAGTCACACAGCAGATTACAGTGCTTGGGAAAAGTATTCAAACCTCTTGCGCCTTTTCATACTTTGTCGAATTAAAACTACAACCTTTGTTGTATTTCATGGAAACTTGGGTGTGGTTAGTTTTGCAAGCTGCTACATTAATATGCTAATTCAGATACTGACAAAGCCAACATTTTGCATCTCTAAAATTTAACTCTTATAATGGAAATGTCCAATGCTCACAGAAAAAAATCAAATAAAGTCCTGTTTCTTTTCCTCATCTTTATTCACAATTTGGTGATGTTGTGAGTGACGGTATTGCTTGGTGGTTGTTTCATTATTTTCAAAGTGCTACAGACTACGAATGTATTACTTTTGCAGCAATCCCTGACAAATTACTATTAGCTGCTGCTTTTCTGCCATCTGTTGGTGATAAAAAAACAAACTGCTCTGACAATTTAACAAATCTTGAACATGTAGTGACAGAGATTATAATAAACTACTTCCTGTTTTCACCAATCAGGTGAAGAACCTGCGCTCAGGGGTCTCCAGGGTGGCAGTGTGTACCCTTGGCGACCTGTACTCACACCTGCAGAGACTAATGGACCAAGAGCTTGAGGGGACAGTTAAAGCGCTGCTGCAGAAGGCCGGGGAGAGTAACACTTTCATCAGGCAGGACGTCGACGGAGCGCTGGACTGCATGGTGCAGCACTGCACTCCGACCCGCGGCATTGGTGCTTTGCTTACTGGAGGAATAAGGTTGGAATGAAAACAGGATAAAAATTCATTTCACATAAAATCTATACACCTTCGATTGCTGATTTCGTTTTTCTCTCTTTCTGACAGCCACCTTAACCCAGTGGTGAGGAAGTGCACTGCTCAGCATCTGGCTAATCTGTTAGAGAAGGTTGGAGCTGCCCGCCTCCTGTCTGGAGGTAAAGATCTTACTGAAAGAATTTTACCTGCCATCACCAAACTTGCACAAGACTCCTCCCAGGAGGCCAGGTATGTACAAAGTTGTAATGTTTCGTCGTGTCACATTTTAAATTAACATGCGCAAGTGTAACTTCGGCGTTTGTCACACCCAAGATCTTAAATGGTATGATTATTGTGTTTTTTTGCCCACAGGTACTTTGGTCGTCGAATGCTGCTATTTCTGTCATCTCACCCTGGCTTTGACAAGAACCTGGAAAAATATATTCCCACCAAAGACCTGCAAACTGTCAGAGACACCGTCTTGACTCTCAGGACGAAGGTATGCATTTTATTTACTTACTGACATTCTAATCTTTGGTAGATGTCATCTAATCTTGTGATTGCTGTGTCTTTAGGGTCTCGGTGAGATGCCCCAAGACTCTCAGTCAGCCAGAGGAAGACGTTCGCTCCCAGGCAGCGGGACAGTCAGGGCTTCATCTCTCAATGGAGAGCAACTCAATCAGACCAACAGGTGAGAATGCAAGGCTTAGCAAAAGTTGCTCTTTTGGTCTCGTATGTATAGAGCACATTGGTTTGCTTTGTCTTCTTTGTGGCTATTGACAACTGTGCTAACTTATGACTTATCGCTTTCATTTGTCTGTGTTGCTACGTGCGTAATCCGAGTGGTGTGAATAGTTTTACTAGGTACTGGATATCAAACATCAGAAGATGCATCGGAACAAATTTTACTACCAACAGTGTTTAATTAAGTTTTGTATTTTCTAACTGCAGGGAGTCGAACAGCCATTACGGCTGTAAACATCAAACACAGAGTATCGCCGACAAAAACGAATACATAAAGCAGATCTCAGGTTTGCTGGGTTCAAAGGACTTCAGAGAGCGGATCAAAGGCATTGATCAGCTAGTGGCTGACTGCGAACACAACCCCAACATGGTCGTCAATAGTATATTTCCGGTTGGTGCAATAAATGATTTCTTCACTCCGTAAAAATGATTATTGCAATTAAAGCCATTGTGAATGTTTAGTAAGTCTGTTTCACTGTTGCCTTTTGCTTTGTTGTATTTTAGGTGTTTGATGCCTTTAAAGCCAGACTGCAGGAGTCCAACAGCAAGGTTAACCTTTACGCCCTGGAGTCTCTGCAGAAAATAACCCATTTGCTGAAGGACAGCTTGTCCCAAGTGGTTAACATCCTGGTGCCAGCTATTGTGGACAATCACCTCAACTCCAAGAATCACGCCATCTATTCTGCTGCTATCGGAGCTCTGAATGCACTTATTTTGAATCTTGGTAATTCTTTTAAACATTTGCAGCGTACATTCTGATTAAGTGGCACTCTGTTATAGTGTTTTTTCTTTTACTTGCACAGATAATACTCTTCTTCTTCAACCTTTCTGCACCAAGGCCCAGTTTTTAAGTGGCAAAGCTAAGGTGGATCTCATCGAAAAGGTTGCAGGTATGTTTGACATAATGCATATTACATGTACCTCTCAACAAATTACAGACAGAATGATATATTTTAAGTATATATTTCTGTTACTTTTGACGATGGAGGCTTTTTTCCCCTAACGTGAATGGGCTTTACTTGACTTTCCTCTCATGGTAGCTGTTCTACCATTTGTCCTTCCTCTGAACTTTCCACTCTTTTGTCATTTAGCAGTGAAGTTTAGTGGCTCAGCCTTCATGTGGAGGGTGTCGGTCACAGTCTGCTGGACGGCTGTTGAGTCACCAGTCTATCCAATGATTGTGAACTTAACATATCAGAATTTAAAAAAAAGAATGCTGTTTTAGAGTTGCACCAGTATTATAAACAGGCTAATCGATGTAACGTCTCACTCATTGTCAACATATTTTCTGATTCCAGGTCTTGTTAAGGAGCTTTATCCTCGCAAGCCTCAGGTGGTGGAGCAGAAAGTCTTGCCCTTACTGTGGCACCTTCTGGGTACCTCCACCCACAGCGGCAGCATCCACGGCAGGAGTGGCAGCGTTCGGACCGCAACGGCCAAGCTGTGCCAAGCCCTTCACACCCAAATGGGGTCGAGCCTGAACGAGTGCGCTGCCTCCCAGCCTACTAATGTCCAGAAAGGTTTAAACGAGCTTCTGAGGACCTTAAAATAAAGGAAAAGCAAGATCCAAATGTTGAAAAAGAACATTAAGACTGATCTTACTTGAAACAAAAGAAATGTTCTACGTTTCTTACAGTGCCTGCACTTTTATATCAATATGAGAAAAACTAACATCTTAGGTTGTTCCAATTGTTTTATCAGTGATGTTTACGTCGGTACAGGAATGTTAACATACCGATATCAGGTCTTATTCCTTCTCAACCTGCTCTCTCTGCACTTTGAAAAGTAGCTGATCATCAAAGTTTCCTCCATTACGCACTGTTGACAAATCGGAGACACTATTACAGAATGTAAAACCGAAATGCACAAAGAAGACAGGGAGCCCAAAGGTGTATATTTTTGATGTTTTATCAAAGGTGATGTGATATTTTTTTGAAATGTCATGCAGATTTGAAGATTTGTGACGAGATTAAAAAAATGGTATGAAATACTTTTGTACAGCTCAGTTGTGTATTTGCACAGTATTAGCTTAATGTTTAAGTATAGTGTAAATTGATGGTTATAATTTATCTAATGTATAATGGTCTGAAAATCATTAATGATGTGTTGAGTTTGTACTCCGTTTTCTTTGTTTGCATGACCAAGACTTTTAAACAGAATCAACCTTGTATAATCTCTGTGGGGGGGATGGATGTACACAGAAACCTAAAAGGTTGGAAAAAGTTGTTTTTACACCTGTGATTGCCTGAGAAACAGCAAGAAGTCGGCTCTGTTTCCGTCTCTGTATCGTGCCAGTCTTCAAGTAGCCTTTTAACTCAAATGGTGATTTATATTTAACTGATTTGTGAACTAATGAAAAGAGATATATGAATAAACGGTTTATTTCCCTAATACTAAACTTCACTTTTTCTTTCAGGGATTACATAATATTTAGAAAAAGGTCAAAAAACATTCTGGTTTCAGTTCAGAAATAAGTGCCATTTTGAATTCCAGTTAGTCAGGTATGATGAACTTAAATATAACCAGGAAACGCACAAATTTTAAAGTTAAATCATCTTTATTCTGGATGATGTTGCTGGAGAGTTCCATAGTTTTTTTTTTTGTTTGTTTTTTTACAGTATACATTTTCACCTTGTACATTTTAATTATGATCCCTAAATGCAAAATGACAAACATCTTAATTGAAGAATCTGAGTAACTTAAAAGTTATGTTGGAAAAGACAACTGGAGACCCTCAGCCCTGAAATAAGTTTGTAAGAGAGGGGTTGCAATAAATTAAAACATGTCCAAGCTTTCAATTAAAGAAAATATAAGAGACACCTGAAAAAAAAAGATTCAATTAAAAGAAAACTCGTATACATAAGGAAATATTTAAAATATAAGGTAAGGGATACATAATCATAGGGAAGAACATTCACTTGACATCTGTCCACCATAGTTATCATCATCCTTCACAAGAACAATAAGGATGCCTCTTTGTCCACAAAAAAATATATATCATTGCTAAAGTTGGCTGCATGAAACCATACTAATGGATAGCTAAGCGGAAGGAAAAAAAAAACTGCACAAGCAACAGAAACAACTCAACAAGCTTTACAGACATGGTTTCATTTTTCAGAAGTTGGCACTGACCAACACGGTTAACAGTGCCGATACCTTGTTTAATAAGTTTGGCATCACTGTGCTTGATTGGCCAACAAACTCAACCAATTTATGATGAAGAAAACACACTAGAGCCACAGGTGAAAGCAATGTGAAGCAACTCATAAGAGCTCTGAGTGCATAGACTACATTAGCATACTTTTCAGTGGGCCAACATTTATTGATTCAAAATATTGTTTTAATTGTTTGAAATCCTCAAATTATTACAATGTAATAGATCTAAAAAAAAATAGCTTCACCTTTTCAATTCAACTGTTACAGTTGATTTTAAAACTGTAACAATTATGCTATAATTAACTGACATGCACCTGCAGTGTTCAATACATTTTGCACAATTAAAGTAGCTGCCACTTTGAAATAGCACTGTACAGAGAGTACATACTTTACACAGAGGTTTTCTTGTATGAAACAAAGATTTTTATAGTTTTTGTAGCAAGAACTGAAGTTTCTGACTCATAATGAAAATGGCAAATTTTACATTTTGAAACATTACCTTAGCAATATATATAAAAAACAACATTGTGTGCAGTAGATCTCCAAAGTTTAGCTTAAATCGCATCAGTTTTCCAGCAAAGATATAAAACTGTGGGAGACATTGATACCGACAGCAAAGCTACCTTAAAACCTCTGCTGCAAACACCATGCTGCTGTTTAAAGGGTCAAATATGTTTTCCAGTTAAACACTGGTACAGATGCACTTGCCGTCTGAAACGAAGCAACATGCACTGAATGGCATACAAGTGCCGGTGTAAATTCACAGCTCATGGAATGTGCTTCTTTTGTCACAGAAAATTGAGTTTTTTTGTTGTTTTTTTTCCCTTTTAGTCAAACCCACTTTTGCCAAGAAAATGTTCAAAACCTAAATGCATTCTTTCTTTATTTTATTTTTTTTTTCAACATTCCAGTTCAGACTAGTTTGCGGTCATGTTTCTGTGCTATGAATGAGGCGTTTGATTTTTTTTTTTTTTTTGGTTGCGCTCTAATTTAATGCTCTGCTGCATCCAGTCATTGGAATGTCCTCTCAGCTCCACTGACTGAGTGGAAAAATGGCCTCCTCCCTCTCCTTTGGACCTTCCTGCTCCCGTTTCTAAGGCAACTGGTTTAATGCCATGGTAACCTGCTCTTTTCAATATTTTTATCTTTTTGTGATGTTCAGAAAAGATCAGCGCGTCGTCAACGTTCTGGGCACCTGGCTCTGTCAGGGACCAGATGTCTTGGGCAGGTCCTGATTCTCGGCCAAGTGGAGCTTTTGTCTGAGCAAAGACGCATTAAGGATTCACACAGAGTCACTTTGAAGTGGAAACACAATTAAAATACACTTTCCAATGTAGGGAGCGCTGGTGATGCCATTAACATACAAGCTTTCAGTAAGGAAAAGGATACATTGAGGTGCTGAGCTCCTCCAGCTGTGGAAACAAAGCAGTAAATAGATGAGTATTGAAAAATCAAAACCGCTAAAAATAGATTATATTGTAGTTCAGGGCCGTCCTTTCTGAATCTGATCAGATTACATAACAGCCTGCGCTTTGTAAGGCAATGTTTCCACTGAACTCCTGTTACCTGATCAGCGTTCACAAAAGCATATGATCATCTTCCTTCATCTACACAAATCCACTCAACAGCCCATCAGCTCCAGCCAAAACATGCTCCTCTAAGGCAAGGCAATTTGTCATACAATAAGCTGCGTAGAAGTAAATTTCTTCTACAAAATGGAAAAGCCACTTGACAGCCTTCTGCTGTCATCTAAAATGTATTGTGTATAGCTTAAAAAAAAAATATTCAGCAGAAAAAAATAAAATAAAATTTACAATATCTCCAAGAGGGTACATTTTGGATATGGTAGTGTCTGACCACACAGGAGAATTTTCTGGAGAATTTGGGAATGCAGTCAGGTCAAGGGTCAAAAGACATTAAGCGTGAAAAAAAAATATATATAAAGCAGACAATCTGGCACCAGGACCCAAAAGAAGACATGGACATGAAATATATACATGTGGTGATTCGTTTATTTTAGGGAATATGTGTTGAGCAGAGCCTTATAAAAGAGACACTGCCCAAAGATCGGGAGGATTTCACCACGACTGGGCCAAGATTTCCTCGCAATTCGGTCATACTGACTCAGGCTGCAGTACTGTAGCTGTTCAAAGTCTGTAGCATGTCGAGTCTTTTTCCTGCAACGTCACCACACAGCATCAAGAGAAGATTTGATGCCGAGTTGGATATTGACGGAAGACAATATCCAAAATGAAAACCAATTTTGTACATCTCCAGTGCAATTCTGAATAGAACCAAATGACCTGATTACTGTTGAAGCTTCAGCTAATGGATTATTATATTTCTCAAAGTCAGAGGCCTCAAAAGTCGTTTCAAATCTGATTATTCCTACCCACTGCATCACTATCCAAAACAACTCTTGACACTTGGATAAGTTATGACAACATTTAACTTCCCTTTGGGATAAAGTATTTTTGAACTTAATATCTTAATTTAGTAATTGGATTATTATCATTTCAATGCAATTCTTACCAACTGAAATTCTTAATTTCAATTCTTTACAGTTAAAGTAAAGTTTGGACAGGGAAAAAAAACCATTTTGAAAAAAGTAACTTAATTGCAGTGTGGTATTATTACATGTCAAAACAGCCTGAAGAGCCCAACAACAGAAACCGACTGCTCACAGGGAGGTTGTAAAACCATTTTGGATTTTTTTTAGAATCGGATAAAAACGAAAAAAGAAAAAACAAACAAACTGGTTTTATATCTCTGCCATTGGTGATGAGGAAGACAAACAAGTCAGTCTATCTCTTCCCCATTCCAAAAAGTGTTGAGACATAGCTGTCTGATTATTGTATCTGAACATTAGAGATAATCAGGTTCCCAGCTGCTTTTGGAAAAATGAGCCTTCCTTTGAGTGCTTACACCACCAAATTCAGAAGTAAGAGCTTCTGAAATTGTGAGGGCTTCCATCAAAACCTCCATTAAAATATGCAAATTACTCCACACATTTATGTTCTGTATTGACCACTAAGCAGCCGTTTCAGATGCTACTTATTTTATGCATTTATACAACTTAAGCAACAAACCAGTTGATGTATAGTTGTAAAAAATAATAAAACTTAAGTTTTTTGTGGGTATTTTATGATAAATAGGCACAGAATATACCTTATTATGAAGTTGGAGGTAAATGAAATGGCAAATATAAAATACAAAAATTGTATACGGGAGACAGAGGGAAAAGGTGGCACTTTTTCTGGCAGGCTGGATGGAGAGCTTTCGTGTGTTTACAGGTGATGGATGAAGCTGAGGGAGGAAAACCTTTGGGCTGTTTCCATTGTTATTTGCATGGAGAGAACTGTTTTGCATGTGGGTAAAAAAAAAAAAAAAAGCTCAGTTTTGGTCAAATCTAAACAGGAACCCTGCCTTACACTTCTCCTGACCGCTCTGCTGTTCTTTGGTCTTCAGGGTGCCATTTGCTCACTGATGTTTTCTAAAAAAAACTTTTTCAATGCATTTCACAATTATGCTTTACTTTGTGTTGTTCAAATAAAATTGTAACAATTTGTTTGCATCCTCATAACCATTTGAACCGCACCAGAGTTCACATTAATTGAACAGAGACCCAGGTTTTTAGACTGAGCAGTGACTGCTTTTTATTAGTTTGGATCAGAGTTCAATTGCACATTCACATCTCCCCAAACGAAGCGAACTTTCTAGATAAATAGACTAGAGTTCTACTAAAATAGACTCCACAGGGCTGGTGTGAGACTGGGTTCAGATTTAAGCAAAAGTCGTGGATTATCTTTCCTGAGTTTGATTTGTAAGGGAGAAAAATATCAGAATTGACTGGACTAACTCGGTTCTCCTTGTGTATCCGATTCAAGCTTTGCTCAATCGGCTTTCTAAACCACACGTCTCGGTTTGAAAGTGAACTCTCTGCTGATCTGACTCATGCTTACGTTGCACAGCAGGTGCTCCAGGTTGAGATCGGAAGCACCCTTCCTCTGATCCTCGGAAAGCTCCTCCACGTGGCTGTCGAGGCTGAAGTGCAGCCGCGCCAGCTTCTCCTGCATCTCCCGCACATGTTCCAGCTGCTCAAAGGAGCAAACTTTTCCTAGAAGTCAGACAGAGACTCGGCTTGACCTCTTATTTGTAGACAAGTCAGAAGTATTTCCATGACGGCAGATTATTTAAGTAGCCTGCACAGCTTCTTCTTGATTACAGCCAGATTCAGGTGACAAAGCTGTTATTTTTAAGCCTGTAACAGAATATTCCCCTAATGGGCTCCCACATGGAGGTTATCTTACCGAACGCCTGTAATTTGCCTGAGTGGAAGTCATTGAGGAGGTTCAGGAGGCCTCCTTCCATCTCTCTCACATCCGAGACATCTGTAAGGAAGGAGTGCTGCAGGGGGGGAGACTGGACCACTTTACTGGGCCCTGCTGGCTGCGGAGCCTTGGGTTTCTCCCTGTGTGGTCTAATGGGAAAAAAAAGAAAAAAAAAAAAACCATGTAATTTTCTCAGATTCCAAAGTTGGGTGTAACTGGTTAAGTAATAAGGTGCAAACCGTGTTGTCTTTGGCGGGGCTACCACAGGCGTGAACGCCTCTTTTGGCTGTCCCGGCGCTCCTATGGATCTCTTAAACTTGCTCCTGTTCTTGGGGGAGGGAGGCTGCGGCAGGCCGAGGGAGAAGGTGGCACTTTTGCTGGCAGGAAGGACAGAGAGCTTGCGGGGGTTGATGGGTGGCGGAGGAGGCTGAGGGAGGGACACCTTTGGGCTGCGTTTCTTACGCTTGTCTTCCATGACAGCTCATTTATGTTTGTTGCTTCCAGTGCAGGTAACACACACACAGCCCAGCTGGTGTGCAGGATTGTCCTGAAACAACAAACGTAGGAAGCTGAAGAGCAGCAGTCCTCCTTCCCCCTTCCCTTCCTTCTAGGAAGGACTTGGACAGTGCCAAAATCACTACTGCAGAATCTACCTCTGCACATTAGGGGATGATTTAATTATCCAACAGTAAAGCATCCCAGCAAATCTCAAATCACAGTCAGGTAAAAGGCTCTGTTGATGCAATTTTTTTTATTTACTTAAAAAGAAAATATCCTCCAAGAATGTTTATGCTTTCATAATATATGGCAAAAAATAAGTCAAAATCTCTAAAAGCTAAACTGCAGCAGTAGTCATTTCTTAATGCAACCATCTGTTTGCAGAACTGGATACTTTAAAGAGCCTGTAACATGATCTACAGAGATAAACCTTAATAGGATCTGGATGATGCATAAGAGCACTTTGTGTTTTTTAGATAAACAGGTTAAACTCCACCTGAACAGAGACAAGCTAAGTTTTTGTGTTGCATTACATGGATTGTGAGGTTACCAAAGCTCGCCACAGCTCTAAATTCATCTTGATTGAAAGTGTTAAAAGCAGAAATTTACCAATTTTTCCCTGACTGGCTCTGATTGTAGATCGGCAGGTCCACTACCAACAAAAAAAAAAAAAAAACATTTTTATTAGTACTTTTTTCCAATCAAAAATTAGGAACTCCCATTATTCTCCTTAATGACCACAACACGTTTTCTCTCTGCTTCTTAAAATTATGCTTTGATGTTTAATTAAAGGTGTGATTCAAGATTACAACGTCTTATTTGTTTTATGTTTTCTCCACAGGAAAAACATCTGAGTCACCATGTCAGAACTCCAAGAAAACCAGTATTATAAACATATTTGTTATGTTTTATATGAATTTTGTTATGGCTTTTGGAGCTGGGATATTAACATTGGCTGACAAGAGGCTAAAAGTTATCAACAGAGGACATTACTTTAAGAAAAAGTAATGCTCATGTTAGACTTAGGCTCTCGTGGGCCCCCTGCTGGTTTCAGCTTCGTCTACACAGCTGCTTTGCTCGTTTATGCCTTTGGCCGGCTTCAAATTAGAGTTGTAACTTCTAATATTTATTTCTTAAAGCCTGAGATTAATTTAATTAATGTTCAAGACAGCGTGCTTTTTTTCATGGTAAACAGGACTACATTACTGGAATTGTGACCTTACTACGCGCCCTGCATCTAATCGCAGTGGATGATAGTATCAGGTCGCCTCCAAGTGCGGTCCAAAGATGGCCACTAGTAATAAACAAAGGTAACTTTGTGCGCTGAAATCCTCATTTTTATGCTCTACATCTGTACTATAAGAATAATAAATGACAAACAATGTGTGAACAGCAAATATAGTTGTATTCTGGTAGGTTCTGTGCGGCAGAAGACGCGTAAACAGGTTTATGATCCACAGACTGACACAAATAAGACTTACCGAATCAAGTACGCACCACAGAGCCTGCCGGCTGGGCTCGGTGTCGCATTTCTCCTCCTTCTGTGACCGAAACCGTCAACGCACACTTTGTACTAATTAACATTAACCTCTTGAAATCACGATGGAGGTAAATGATCTGTCCAGCAGCTGTGAAGTGTGAAATTACTGATGAGATGTAACGCGCGACAACATCGACGCTGTAAGCCGGGGAGCTGTTGTCTATATCCGTCTTAAAGGGCCAGCACGCCCCGGTGTGGCACGAAATCCTGCGGCCGTCTCATGAGGTGACTCAAGAGGGCGCTGTTCTTTCTGTAACCTGTTCCCAAAACTCCACTGACTCACAGTACCTTGGAAAAATGATCTTACGCTTAAACGTTTTGCACATTTTGTGACGTTTCAACCGGAAACGTCACATTCTACTGGGATTTTATGTAATGACTGAAACAAAGAAGTAAAAATGTAAAGTGAAGACACATTTTATACAAATGAAGCAAAAATAAAAATGTCAATAAGATTTGAAAACTGTACAATTCCACACGGTATGTTAACCCACTTTTGCTGAGAAAAAAAAAATAGATGAAATCCACGACAACCAATCACCTTTAAAATTCAGCTACTTGAGAAACAGTCACTCTGTTTGGCTTAATGTCAGTATAGGCTTCAGGCATTTTCTAATCTAGAACACTATGGGCACTCTGGTCAAATTAAACCAAACGGAGCTTATTGTCCTATATACAAAAATCTACAGCTTATAGAATATTCTCCTTGTACAGACAATCTCCAAAATGAGTCATTGTGGTTGCAGTATCACGATGTTGGACTGTTTTTCTTCAGCAGAGCTAACAGAGCTAGTCAGAGCTGATGGAATGATGGATGGAGCTAAACATGGGGCAGTTCTAGAAGAAAACCTGCAGCTAGATCATGCAAAATACTTGAGGCTGGGACAGATTCATCTTCCAGGAAAAAAATAGTAAACATACAACAGATGTATAACAGCATGGCTTAGATTGAAGCTTATATATGCATTTGAATGGCCTAAAATTTAGACATAATCCAGTTGTGACATGACTTTAAAATTGCTGTTCACAGGTCTTCTGTTTAGGACTAATCAGATTGACTGAGTTTGGCTTATTTACCAAAACCTAATAGGCCCAAAGACGTCTTTTTTCAAAACTACAAAGCTGGTAGAGACACAACTCAATGTGCAGATATTTTTCAGAGTAATTTGTAAGAAAAACCATAACAAAAATGTAACCTTTTCAATTCTCAGGCGCAAACAGGCTGTAAAAATTGTTAATAAACCTATAAGATCTTCAATGACGTCCTTAAAATCAGAGGAACTTAATCTGTTTCTGTCTCTGTGATGGCCAAATCCATGG
>NW_015113120.1:122487-138259 GCF_001443285.1 Poecilia latipinna | reverse complement strand
ATTTTTCTAATTAATATCCTGTGACTCCTCCTGTTTTTAACTCGGTCCATCACAGTCTCCATTTTGTCCCCTTAATGTTGTTCAATCTACTATTCAACAATTTCACGCTACATTAACCATCCAGGAAAAAGAGGATGTTTCCGACGTGAATTACTAATGTGCAACATACCAACAGTCTGAAAACTCAATGCTGCTATGAAAATTGGTTGTTAATTGTTGCATTGCACCTGTGTTGCAGTTAACTTTTTCTGATTTAAGTTCAAATCTGCACAACCTATGAACAATTCCAGAACATCTGATTTTCCTATAAAAAAATAAATAAATCAGTCGGGGATTAATAAATATGAAACACTTTTTAAAGTAATACAAAAATATTTATTTTTCTTATGGCAATTCAGAACAAAACTGACACAATTGTGGCTTGTAGAAAAAATACAGAACTCTTAGGCATGTTTCTCTTGTTCCAAAGTAAGCGTGACCAACGGCAACTGGAGTTTTAGCTGACTTTCTGGTCTGATGAGCTGTTTGAGAACGAGTATGCCTTTCCTAGGACTATTCTGTCTCTGAGGAGCTTGAAGAAGGCGTAGTAGTTGCTGAAGAGGATCAGGGCCAGCGATATCGTCTGATGCCACCTTTCCGAGCAAATGAGCGAGTAGAGCTGGTAAAAAATCATGGCACCTTCGAGGATGATGAGTATGTTTAATATTCGTAAAGGCTTGTTGAAGAAAAACTAGGGAGGGGAAAAAATGGGACAGGTTAGTGTTGAAATGTGTAAATTCACATTTTGTCACATTTAGCCTCAAACGTCTACATATTTTATGGTAGTTTTACATGATACACCAACAGGAAGTTGCAGATAATTGTTAAATCAAAGGAAAACGCTACACACTTTCAATATTTTTTATGTGAGAAGGACAGGGAAGCAGGTCAGAGTTGACACAAGCACTGATGGAGATAGACAGAGGGTAATCACAAGGGGAAACCATGTTAGAAGCTGCAGAAGACTTGAGCTTGGACAGCAGGAAAGATTCAACTTCCAGCAACATAATGACTCAACATACAATCAGATCTACATTTTCATGTTAGAATGGCCTAATCAAAACCCATACCTAAATCTAATTGAGAATCAGTTAAAAGACTTGGAAGTTGCTGTTCAGACACTATCCAATTAAACTAACCTTCAGCAATTTTGTGAAAAGAAAAACGATAAAAATTTCAGTTTCTTGACCTGCTGGCACTGATATGGAGCGTATGCATATTTTTGCAAGGTAATGTGGTTTCTTTTTAAAACTAAAATTAATGCCACATAAAATCTCTTTCTCCAGCAAGACTCACATAAAAGCGATAGTGGGAAACATCTGAGGGGACTGCAACGTTATAGTGGCCCATGGCTTTATAGACATTCTTATTATGTTTTACTAGGACTCCCTGTGGCCACATGTATTCTTCAGTCCATCTGTAAAAAGAAAACAAAACACAGTATGACTCATTAGTCTAGAAATTAGTCTGAACTGAGGTAAAAACAAAGAGGAGTACGCACATGTGCTGAAGGACGTTGGAGCAGAGAGAGGGGTCAACTTTCTGCCAGCAGCCCAGGTGGGCGGCAGCTTTGTGAAGGAGGTCACAATATCGAGGTGGCAACAAGTGTCTCATGAGGATGACTGACGTGCTGACCGATACCAGTATGAAGAGCTCACAGGACCACCGCTTGTCTACATACTGAGTGCTCTAGAGAACCACACAGACGAAGAAATATATCAATATTCTCACGTCAAAGAAGCTGTATTTAAAAATATACCGAGATGGAACACAATCTTACCTTTACAAACCAAACGGGTACAAACGCCACGTAGTACGCGCTGAGCATGGAGCTGACCAGCACTTCCTTCATCCTCCAGTTGAAGTCCATCTTCAGAAACTCCACCTCTTTTCGAATGAGGTCAGGTGACAGACAGCAGGCGTGAGTGGGCATGGCCTGGACTCCGTACAGCTGGCTGGTGTGCTGCTTCCACGTCTCCTTCAGCACGGTGAAGTAGTCCCTGCCGCGGCTCACGCTGCCGACCTCTTTGGAGCCGATGCTCGCGATTGGCGAGAGAGAACCCGCTCGCCGGAAATCACAGCTTAGCTGGAAGAACGGGATATACATCCCAAATCTGTGGGGACCAACACCTACCGTTAGATATTTGAAATGTTTCACAGTTTTGCAGCGATAATGGTATCAAAAGGGACTTAAGAGGGGAAAAGTGTTTTGTAGCCCATTGGAAACACATTTGTGCCTTTATGTTAACAAAGGTAACATGTTAATATCTAATTTATTCATATACAGCACTAATGACCATTAGTGTTGACCTCATTCATAATTAGAGATAAGTTCAAACATAGTATGGTGACGTGTGCTATTTTGATGTTGTGGTGTACTATTAATGTAGTTATCTTCTTACTTTTTTATATATTTATCTGCAATTGTTGTCTCCAAAGCAAATTACTCCTTGGTGACAATAAAGCTTATCTTATCTAATCTAATCTAAACAAAACTGAAAATTCCTCTACTTTAACAAATCTTAACTATTTTTGAAAGGACATTTAAAACCTTTGTAAACAGCATAAATGTGGGTAGGTATGCTTTAAATGCTTAAATAACAAGCCAGTAAAGTCTGTAAATGAGAGAAAATGTTGAATTTCTGAATAAACGTAACAGGAAGTTTATTGTATTTTGTACATCCATAAGTAAGTTTGTTTGTAAAGCAGTTATTAGCGGTAAAGTCTTTTGAAATTACTTAGTCATTTATCACCGAAATCATTTTCAGAAAAATTAATGTGATCATAATTATGAGACCACAGAAGAAAACATAAATAGACAGCAACAGATGAATAGCAACCAGTGCATCAATGAACACCACTGTCAAATAAATCAAATCTATTAACACATCAAGTATAGAGTTCTAAGATAATTTCTAGTCATCTTAAATAAAGATAAAAACAAAGTCATTGATATTGAGTTCTGCTATCCTGGCCCTGTTTAATTCGCTTTTTAGCAACATTTAAACCAGTGACAATGTGGGTTGTTGTTATAGCAACATTAACTCTCAGAGTTATTCTGGCCAGAAGCTAAGTATGTCAGAAAATATTTCCAAACACTGAGAAGGTAATTGAAAGTAATAAAGATCCATCAAAAATGCAAGGAGCTAACTGATAAATCATTCAGCATCTATTTCAAACTTCATCAAGCTATTAATATTTAACTCATTCTTTTCAATAATTTACATGAAGAAATTCAATATGATACTTAGGAGATAATAACCAACACTGTAGGGAAACAAAGCTTGAAAGCCAACACTTGCCCCCCTCAAATCACCCGGAAACATTTTGGGTGAACTAAAGTTACTTAATAGTTACATGGATTAAAACTCGTAACGACAGGAAACGGCAGCTGGAGCATCAGCAGGGAAAACCTAGAACTCAACTTATTGCTTCAGATGAACACAGGATCAAGGAAACACAGGGAAACTGTGAAGTCATGGCCTTCACTCATATTAGACTCTAACTGTCCTACAGGTCTAAAATTTGAAGTTGTTTTTAAGAATACTTACGGGTAGCAAAGGAAAAGCAGGCTGAGGACAGAGTAGGATCTGAACAGATAAATGAGAGAGCGACAAAGACTCCAGCCTGTCAGCGTTAGCACTGCAAACCGGGCCATCACTAAAAATATTGAGTGGGGGAAGGAGAGTTTCCCAGTCTGTGATGCCTGCAGGAAAAGGAAACCATGGTCAGACATAAGCAGAGTTATGCTCAGATGAAAATAATGTTTGTACAACAGCAGCTCTTAACCACATACATGCCAACATGGACAGTGTTATCAGCCTCCAGCAAACAGCAAACTTACCTCTTTTACAATTGCTGCAATCAGCCTTCTTGCCAGTATGATGATTGTGAACACCAGCATGTTATAATCAATAAGATGAAAATTCTGCAAATAACAACACTGATTAATTATTATCATTAAACTACTTTTTTTTTTTACATCTACAATTTTATTTTTAAGTTTTGAGGTTATGCACTTCTTGCACAAGTTAAAATGGAAATTCTTCAAGTGAACAAAATAGAAGTTTGTGATCTGCAGAACGTATTTTCTGCGTACTGACCAGAGACGTGTGTGAAGGAGGGTGTGACGGTGGATACCACCACACAGTCTTGTAGATGTTGACATAGTGGACGAACAGGGCGATCAGATGGCAGAAGAAGAGGTGAAGCTCAAACAACACGTTTCGATCCATGGACAGCTCGGGGATCTTGCAGTGCTTGAGGGGAACAACAGTCTGAGCGGCGAGCGGGGGGCTGGACATGCAGGTTCCAGAGCCGTTTCTGCAGGCAAAACCCGAGCGTTAGAAAGTAATCATACCCCTTGGACACCTGGACTGCATCCTGCATTTGTATTCAGCAAATACAATTTTTTTCTCAAGATGATGAAGGAGCGGAAAGTAGTTTTGACATAACAGACGGATCAATGTGGATTGTGCCTTTAAATAAGTAACCAATGATTATTGTAATCCCTGGATGCATTGCAGCTAACTGGAAACCCGACTTCCCATTGACTTTCCTTCAATTTCTTCTTGCCACTTTTGTTAAGTGAACAACTAGTAGTCAACCTATCAACAAATTCTCAAACCTGAGTGGTAGTTCTCTGCAGCTCCTTCAGATGTACCATTGATCTTTTGGCTCCAATTCATATTCTCCTTCCCCAAACTTGTCTGTCAAGCTGGAAAGTCGTGTCATGGGCAGCTGAAGTTGAGCCACAGTCTTTCCATATCTAAATATGATTACTTTCAAAAGCGAAACTGAAAGCTTGAGATCTGATCCCTACCTTAAACTTCTCCACAACTTCATCCCTGAGCTGTCTGCTGAGCTCTTTGGTCTGCATGATGCTGCTTGTTTACTAGTGTTCGCAACCAAACCTCAGAGTCCTTCACAGAACAGCCAGATTTACAGAGAGCATAAATGTGAACTACACTTTCTAATATGTGACAACTGAAGCACACTGAAAATTATTTAGTGGTATGAGAGTACATACACATGACACACTACTCCCAAAATGATCCTTTCCTTTAAAAGTATATGTTTCTCAGTGTTGGTCTAGCATCCTAATAAAGTGCATTAAACTTTGTTTTTGTAATGCATAAACACGTTTGCAAAGTAGTCTGCAGTTTTCCAGTTGGCAGGCGCTGAACTGTGCAGCACAGATGAGGTGAGAAGATTAAACAGGGGACTTGCCTTGCACGGTTTCGCACCCCTGTGACTGGAGAGCTGGTGGTGTGGTTGCCATTGCTGACGGAGCCTGGGTCACTGCTTAACGGAGGTCTGCAGTAGGTGGTCCGATTCGTCCCTCTCCTTCCACCGGCCATCGCAAAGACACCCACTGCTCACCTTCCTGTCTAGCTGCGTGAACTCTCCCTCTCTTTTCTTGCACCTGTTTACATTAAGGCAGTGAGTCAGTAGTAGTATACTGAAAGGAATCGATCATGCAGAATATACAACTTTTATACTATTTTTTAAAATCATACATTTATCTTTAGGTGTGTACGTACATTCTATTATTTCATGTTTAATTTCCTTGTAAAACATTGCAGAGCGGTTGCATCAAATAGAGCCAAAACAAACACAACCGTCCAACCTAAAAGGCTTCAATGCCATTATAAGCACCTTAAAATATCCAACAAAACTAAATGACAAGAAATATTTCATGCAAAGTAAGTATGCATGGAGCCCCATGTCGGTGGTGCAAAACAAATTTATTCAAGCTGCATAGCGTCCCAAATTTGGCTGCAGCTTTTGCGGAAGCTGTCATTACAAGTTAGCAACGCAGCTACAACTGTTGTCTTTCTGCTTTGAAAATACACCACGGGTCGTTTGCATTTGAGATTCTTAGAGCAACAAGGGGGAACAGCATCGATCACAACAATGAGACCCCCTGTCTTTCTTCCAACACCACGCTTGATTAAATATTAAGATTCAGGCCTAAGCTAACAGAAAGCTAACTGGCTAGCAGGCTACTGCCCAGGTAAACAGACCACGGAGGAAAATATGCGCTTACCGCTGCGGGTGGTCAGTAGGAAGCTAGTCTGTTTAACTGATAACGGATTAAATTGTCAGAAGATTTATCAAAACACTGGCTGTTTTTGCACTGAAGCCAGCCAAGACAGTCATTGTTGATGTGAAGCAAGTCGCTGGTGGGTGGGGGCGCGGATATTAACTGTGGGAGGAGAGATATTTAAAGGGACATTCAGACACTTCTCTGTCTCTCTTGGAAATGGAATGCAACACCAATATGTACCAATTAAAATAGCAAATATTAAAATAAGTTATTTCAGTAATACATAGATGGCTATATAAAATGGACAATTATAGATACTACTTAAAATAATTGTTTTATGCTGCTGTATGTTCGTTCCACCTTTATGCCAGAAACACTAGAGCAGGAAATATTGTTTTCCCTGAAGTGAGCCTTTTCAGTGCTGAGTTTATGGATCATTTCCATTCAGTTTTTCAACAAATTCTCATACTTCGTAGAATTGTTTCTAAATTTACCAGTTTTTGCAACGTTTTGACAGTTTGAGAACAAAGCAGTAACTTGGTTGCTTTTTTAGATTCTTTCCATCCAGATTTCAAACAAATTCTCACTTTGTAGAATTGTGTCTAAATTTTCCAGTTTTTGCAGCGTTCTTGACATTTCGAGAACAAAACAGTAATTTGGTTGGCTTGAGTTTCAAATAATGCTGAATTTGGCTTACAGTTTTCCAATCAGTACATGCACATGGGATCAGGAAAAAGCTGACATTGTTGTAATCAGCTGCAGGTTTCATAAACACAAGCGACTTGGCTTGATAAACTCAGGAATAAAAATCTGACAAGGGATTTAGTTTAGAAATTAAAAATCTCCATGCTTCCATATTTGTCCATTTTTTCTCAAGACCTTTGAACCCTCTAAAAACTACTGACAAGGTGAACATATACAATGCTGGGAAAATGTACTCCTTTACATGTCCTTTTGCTTTTCATACTTGAGATAACCTGAATAGAGCCGTTTTCAATTGACAGCTTCAAAATCAGACCACTGTCCAACCAAACTTGACACAGTGCTGAAAATAGACGAACTGCCAGTTGTCTCATCCTTTGCAGAAACCACCAGGAATTTGTGAAGGTCGTCAAAAACATTGCTGTAGAATAATTTCAGCCACATCATTTTTTATGCATGAAAAAAATTTCAGTATTCAAATTAGATAGTCTGAACTTCGACTATACCACTCTAGAAGTGAGCTTGCTGCTGTTATGAAATGCTGCTAAATAGAATGAGTCTGATATTAAAATGTTTTCACATCCTAAGAATTTCTGACGAAATGGAGAAAAAACAAAGACAAATACTCACAACTGACAATATCTAGCTATCTAAAGAGACTTTAAAGAAAACACAACTGATAAATAAAAAAAGTTTATTTTCAGATCTTTTCTTTTTTTATACAAAACATGGTTAAATGAGTTGTGAAACATTTTAAAAAGTTAAGAGTTCCCCACCCCAAGTTTGGATTTAAAAAGTAAAAATAAAAAAAAAGCCACTCCAAGCTTCAGCAACACTTCTTCAAGCACCTCATTCATAGAAGAGGTGAAATACGACCATCAAACCAGACTGATTCACTTGGACAGCATTTGGTCCAAGTAGCCCTTCACGGTCTCAGTTTGCAGAGAATTTCAAATGGACCTGCTGAGCAGAGCAACAACAGTCGGCAAACTTCATAAAACATCAAAACCTGATTTTGTTCTTTTCCAACTGACCTTACAGGCCTGAGCTGCTGGCGTTGAATCTATCAACTGCACCAACACAGTTCTGATAACCTAAGAGGAGAAAAAGAAATGAGATCCAGAACGCACAAATGTCCAAATACACCAAGTGAGCAACAAAACATGCAAAACTAATTTTATACTAAATAAAAAAAGTATCATGCAACTCGAGCTGAAGAGTTTTTGCCCATTAATGGAATGTTTTAAGGCTTTGAGTGCAGCTACTCATTTTCATTAAACTACATTCTACAGAAGTAACCAAGATGGATATAAGTATTGAGTGGAATGAAACAATTATTGGTTTTATTTGAGCAAGAGTTGCATCACAACCACATGATTGTTTTGTGCGTCTTAATTTTGCTCGGAATAAACTACTGAATATCACAGCATAATTTTGTACTTTAATGGTTTTGATGTTTTGGATGACTTGCATTACTTAAACATGTTTTGCACAGAAAATAAAATAAAAAACAGAACAAATAAATCTAATAAATGAGTGTTGGGGTTAGTTTTACCTTCTTGTGGCGACCTTTAGGCTTTTAGAATCCTCTCCTCTGCGATATTTTTCTTTTATAAAAAGCAGCCAGCATGACTTTGCATCAAAGTCAAGTAAGATCCCTGCAAGCTTGATTTGGGGAATACTGTTGAAATTCAGTCATTTTCAAGTGGCTGGAGATACATTGCGCTCTTGAGAGCTCTGAGAGATACACTAACTAAAGATTAATGACAATACATGTTAAAGCACTGCATCATTGTCAAGTCAAACATGAATTTGGCAGCACATAATCTCAAGTAATGAGCTTTATTATGTTTTCTTTTTAAGGTGACATTACAAGTGTCATTTAGTTTGGATAAACAGACGAAGAGGGTAAAGTCATTGGGGGTGGGGGGGTAAAAAACAAACGCTGCCCCTTTTTTTTGTATTTTTCAAATTGCGGTCAGGTTGAACGTGTAAACAAACAAGATTAATCAGCATTGGGGAGCCGTTGAGGACCATTTTCACAAAGTGAAGACAATCCTTTGGTACAATAAAGGCAAAAATACCAAGTTTAGATTGATTAAAATGAAACTAGAAACTTTATTGAAACACGCACTGCAGAAAAACATTTTGGGATATGTTTAGTATCCTATTTAGTCAAAAAGGTACACAAGCATTGAGCATTTTGGAGACGGCACGACTTAAACCATACACAGTTATCCTAAGGTTATGTACAAAATATTGAGGTGGCTGCAGCCTTGCATCCTTCAAACTTAACAAGAAACTATATCAGTATAATTTTGCACGTTATAGAATGGCTTAATATACCAATTGTAAAGGTGGCAGAAAGACGGATTTCTGTATTTTAGGAGAAAACTAGATTTGCAATGTTGAAAACAATAATGAGACTTTTGATGCAGATCAAAATATCTTAAGGCTGTGTTTAAATTTGTTTTAGGTATATATAAAATTACACTGAAGCATTAAGAGCAATTAATGTCCAGTCATGAAGGACTTTTGAGAAATGCAGCCTATATGGTAAGAGTTTTATCGCCACAATCACAGTTTAAAGTTAATCATTAACTGAAAACGCCATCAAATATCACTAAAATATCACTTTTTCCATTTGTTAAGTTTAAGTAACTAATTCCTTACTACGCAACTGAAACATTTAAATGGAAACAGATAAACAATGAAAAAAAAAAAAAAAAAACCCTCTGCTCCTCGTGTTTCTTATCTGGCACTCCGATACATCCAACAAAATGTCTCTGTTTTTTTTTTTCTGTTTTTTTTTTAAAACAAACATAAAATAAACCGTAAAAAAAGGGGGAGCAAACGAGAAGGGAAATTACTTTTTGAAAAGTTAAGCCTGTTACAATCGGGAGACAGTTGCCGTAGCAACTCTCTACCGGTAGTTGTTCAGTATCTGACGTATGGATGCTCCCTGTATGAACCCTTGGACTGCCGCGTCGGGGGAGCTTTGCCTCCGGCCCCGGCGCCGGACCACGAGTTATCCCATTCACCCTGACCTACAAACAGGACGCACACCAAAGCACAGTTAACCTTCACAGCGTCGCACACAGGAGCACTTTGGTAGTACAGAGAAGCATACCGTAGCTCTCATATGATGGATCCTGGGCTTCACCGTGTCCGTAATCGTAGTATTCCGTATCGCTGAAAGCAAAAATTAAGAAATGAGAAAACAGATTCAAGGGTGGGGGGAGAAAAAAAAAAAAAAACGTGTGAAAATCTCTTAAATTTGACTTACGCTGGAGCAGGCTGCTGACTGTAATAATTATCATATCCCTCGTAGGAAGGCTCTGCGTAAGATTCCTCATATGAACCCTAAATGGAAAAAATAGTATGTTTAATAAGAGACATTGCCATCAAAATAAGCCTTTATTCACTTTGACACTTACGTATTCATCGTAAGGTTCAGGTTTGGGCTGTGATCCTGAAGGACCTGCTTGATGGGACAGGGCTGCGGCGGGGAGCATCCTTTGCGCTCCGCTCGCAGGCGGCCTGGAGCGGCCGGAGGACCCTCCTCTAGCTGCAGCAGAGGGTGGTCCACCCCTACCGGCCGGGGCCCCTCTGGGCGCGTTTCCTCGAGACATCCCGCCACGGGGAGTTCCTCCACGCATCGCTCCTCGGAGATTTCCACGTGGCATCCCTCGTCCCCTAGGAAATGGAAATATATTTTTTTTTGTAAATTTTTTTTTAAATATATATATAAATTTTCAAACTTCCACTCACCTTGGCCCTCCTGCACCAGGTGGTCCACCTCTGCCCCGTCCAAGGCCACCTCGTCCCCTTCCAGAACCATCTTGGGATCCATTTAGGAATTGAGGGTCCATGTAGGGGTCATGCTCGCCAGGCTCCTGTAGTTACATTGGAAAAGTTTAAGAGATTACACAAATGTGCATTAAGAGCAGATTAAGGTTAATGGGATAAAAGATTTCACTAACTGGGATGAGGAACTTCTTGACTTCATCCATGGCGTGAGCCATGCGCAGATAGTTTTCTGGTATGGGTGCTGTAACCTCGATGAACACATGCAGCTCCATGGCCAGGTGCGCGTACTTCGACTCGCCGCCCTTCCTGAGCTCTTCCTCCTGGAAAATAACGCAATTATTTCGCATCCTCTGAACTGAGCTGAAAAAGAAGAAAAAATAAATCTATGCACAAACCTTATTCTTGTCTCTCATTGAGCCTTTTCCCAAAACTGAGATCTTTGCCCCTGTCTCTTCCTGGAGTCTCTTGATTGTGCTGCCCTGAGGCCCCAAAAGCTTCCCGACAAAGTTGACCTGCAGAATAACGATCACATCATTCAGCAGTATGTCAATGCAACATTAATCTGTACATTTTCTTTCCCCATTAACACAGCATTATTAAGATGCAACAACTGTAGAAATGCTCATGCAGAAACAAAGACACATGCACGACAGGAACACTGAAGCTGCAGCTCCAGTAGAAGAGGTTATGGAAGAAGAGCAGAAGGATTCAGATGAGACGGAGGACAGAACACTTAAAGATATGCTCAAGACTTTTGATTCCACCGCTTCTCCTTTCTGTCAGTAGATTTTTCAGTGTGGAAATTTAAAAAACAAGTAAAGCTGCAGGATGTAACGTTTATAAAAATAAAAAAAAACATGTCATATAACATGTCAGACTAGCACTTTTAGACTTAAGCTACTCATCTTCAGACTATTCTTAGACTTGGCATCATGATAGTTACAACAGGTTTTAGACAACTGTAAGATATATGCTTGGTGCATTTTATTTCAATTACCTCAACATACAGCAAAACAATTTCAGCAGAATTATTTTTAGCTAATAATTGTTTTTTTAATTGAAGCCTTTTAAATGCCTAAAGCTGAGCATCTCAATATTACGGCCTTGCAAAGAAACCATGCAGCAGCAGTTGATGCATACCCTGGGATACTGCTTGGTCGGGATGAGCACTCGCTCCTTTAGTTTCATAGTTTTGGTGGCAAAAAGGTCCAGGTAAGTCTCCTTCTCTGGTGTCTTCTTGGTTTCTCCTTTCTGGATCCTTTCAATCTCTGCAAGAATAAAGGTTTTGGCATAAATTAAAATGAATACACATCTAAAATACAAAATAACCTAAACCTCGCACAGTCTGTGAAGGGCTGTCATGCTTATCGCGATGCAATAGTTACAGTGAGCAAATCGATTCTTTCGATTGTTACACAAATGTAAATGTTGTATTTAATCAAGTTTCATTAGATCTCATATGGCTCGCAGAAATGATTTAAACATGTTAATCCAGAGAAGGGGTCTGACCCAAATGTCCACCAGCCACGTGTTTTAATGCGCCATTGTTCAGGCCTGGCCGCGAAAGATTAGTTGGCGTCAAAATAACTACATAAAACACGTTTTTTCTTCAAAAATCCCTGTTGCGTAATGCAAGAAATAATCACGTTACCAGCAGTGATGAGCTTCATGGCGTGTGTAAACGATGAATCCAGGCTGTCCTTCTCGGCCAGGAGCTCAGGGAGGTATTTAGTGTCTTCCATTTTGATTTTCTTTCTTTGCTAAGGCTCGACTATGGCGGACTCGCTGATGCTTGGTTTTTTTGCAGTCGTTGGACGCAAACTGACTCGCTATTTGCTTACCCAATTAAGTGCGTTTATTTAGTTTATTTTGTCTTTGAAAATGAGCTTGGTAAGGAAAAAAATGAACAGACTGCGAAGCGGCGACCCCGGCCGGTGTCTCTCCTCAGCAGACAAAGAAGGGATGGCGCAGCAGCATTTGAGAGGAAAGGGAGGAAGGGACGTCATAGTCAACCAGGGACATCCGCTTCGTTCCCGCTTCGTTTTTATTTTAGTTTTTTATTAATTTGCTTTGAGGGTAACCCCCCCACAAACCATTATTGAGTAATAGT
The DNA here is from genome assembly GCF_001443285.1 of Poecilia latipinna. Classification (NCBI taxonomy): domain Eukaryota; kingdom Metazoa; phylum Chordata; class Actinopteri; order Cyprinodontiformes; family Poeciliidae; genus Poecilia; species Poecilia latipinna. The sequence goes on along the minus strand of NW_015113120.1, from coordinate 125,549 downwards.
GTGTTTATTTTTATATTATAAATATAACAATTCCGTGAAAGACTGATACTTTTTACTTATAAACATTTTTTACTTGACGTTTTATTTGCTGATAATGATCAACGCAGGAGTCAAATTATTTTTATTAGATATGTTTTTAACTCTTTGTCTTTAATAAAGCTGCTGATTAAAATATTTTGGCAAGAATATTACAATAACAGAATTAGAAACCAAAATGAAAAAGAAAGAAATAACTTAATTTAAGGCATCCATCACCATTACATCAAACTACAAACCATTCATTGATACTTAGGCAGTTCATCTGTTATTCCAATTTATGGAATAACAAATGAACTGTGATACTTCCAAAAATGCATTAAAATATAATTTTCAACTTTCATCATAAGCCATATCCCCATAATTCGTTTATCTGGATATCTTTTTTCTTAATTTGAAGTTCTACATTACATTTCACAAGACAGTATCCTTAATCTTTGACAAACCTAATTAGTAAATAGTTAATCAATGGCAGTAAACTTGATTTTGCTAGTTAATGAACAGAGTATGAAATAAAACAAAAATCTTAATTATGTGCATATGTAGACTGAACAGTCCCAATGAACCAGGAGTGATGTCTGTCCTCAGAGGTATCTTCAAATATCAATGATGGCAAATATTTCTGGTTTTACTTTATCATGGATCTGCATTGCAGAGTATGTGATAGCTTTCACTTCGGTTCCCTTGAAAAAAAAAAAAACACAAAGAGCATATCAGGATTAATTAGGTTTATTCTAACTTTTACTGGATACATAAAAGTGGTATATTAAAAATCTCCTCTCCTCTGCGTCCTACCTGTGGATGTTTTGCCAGAGAAAATTCTTCACCCCACCTTTTATTAGCATTAGAAACAATACGAGTCAAATACACAGGACCCAGTAGTCTTCATTCAAAACCAGTAAAACCTAAGCTCTGTTTGAAATTATTGCATCGATTACACATGGTCTTTACATGAACGGCATAAAGTTTACAAATACATTTTCAGTAGCAAGAAAAAATACCTGGCTCTTCTTAAAAATACCATTAAGTTACAGTTGATTCCATGAAAAATAACTGACATAAAACTATGAGAAAAAATAACTGTATAAAAAATATGACTCATAATTTAATCAAATTCAGTCAAAACTTACCCAATGGATCGAATCTTAAAATGCATTCTGTCAATGGACACAACTTTGATTTCCTGATGAACAGACACAATAGATTTAAGCACAAAACAACACAAAAAATGGCTACAGACATTATCAGTTTTCTTAACCTGTCTGTCAGACAGATTAAGCAGGATCAAAGAAATATTCTAACAAGTGTACTGATCAACACCAAGAATGATTTGAAGGAAAGAAAAGAGTTCATAAAAAATAATAATAAAGTTTCAGTAATAAATCAAAAAGCAACAAATAGCAAGCTGACCCACCCTGGGGACAAAGAAGAGATCTGCACAAAACTTGTATAACCAGTCATCTAAGAAATGGAAGAGAAGAGACTCCATGTCTTCACCTTTAGAAAAAGAACAATACAAACACGGTTTAGCTTTATTGACTACGAAACATCATGCATAAGCTGATTAAAACAGAAGTTAATATCTTTGTTTTATCTTTTAAATCATGTTTTTCAAACATACTTTGGTGGTTAGGACATTTTGGAGAGAAATGGAACTAAAATAAAATAATACTGTCTTCCATATTGGATTAAATTGGCTGAAACCACTTATTTTGCAATTTTTTGCAATTTTTAGATCAGAATGACAACAGATGCTGCCCAAAAACAACATGGTCAAAGGTGTAGATAAGCAGGAGGTTTTGGGCAGAAACTATAGTCACAGCTTTATATACATGGGTTTCTATGGCTCCTAATGTTAACCAACCTCACCTGTGACCTGTTTGATTAGAATTAACCAGTGAGTTTCTGGGCTCCAATTAGGTACGGCAACATCAACTTTCTGCCACAACTGCCAGAAAAGCCCACAAAAATTTCACCTGACATACAGGACTCCATGTAAAAAATAATAAGGCCATGGAAATAAAATCGATCATGATGTAGAGTTGAATCACCAAATGAAAATCATTATTGCAAAAATTCAATCTCTGAAACAAAGTTATTTACAACAAAGGCACCAAAATTTTATCTTATGGCCACAGTCATATTGTGCAAAAAAAAAAAAAAAAAAAAATCTAACCAGCAACACGTTTCCTATTTATAACTGTGGCCTGGAAAAAGCTAAGGCCTTTTGATGGAGAAGAAGGAGTTTGGGTTGTGAGATAAAACAAAATGTTAAATTATGCAAATTAAATAATGTGAAAACCAATAGACAAATTACAATATTGACAGGTACATAATACCCAGGCAAAACATAACTTCATAAACAGTGGAGAACGTCTGGTTGTCTGGCAACCAGATGTTCAAATGTTAGTAGACAAGCCCAACAACAACAACCACTCACATAAAACCCAACCGGGGTGATCTGACCACCAGTTATCCATTTTACATACACATAAGCACAAAGCACTTTCACAGAATGGACTGTTACTGAGCAATTAAAGTGGTTATTATGTTGATTTGAATGTATCCATCTCCAAATAGAGAGCTGAAAATGGAGATTTTGTGCCATCACTGACTCTTATTTGTCTCTATGAATAATTCCTGCCACCTTGACTAAAGCAAGTTCCAGATAACGAGAAAAAAGCTGGAAAAAAATTATCCTGCCACCATCATGCCTCCCTACAGTTGGGTGATTTATTTGCAGTTTTTTTTGTTTTGTTTTTTTTTACACCAAACAGAAGTTATAACCACAATTATGACCAAATCATCCCATTTCCAATAAGCTTGTTGGGTTGTTTTTATCAGGATTTTCTTTAAAAAGGTTTCCATCTTGCTTCCCTACCCCTGCGCAATCGTTCAACATTGCGGAAGGCATCTTGAAACCAGCTTTCTCCTTATATTGTATTTATCTTTTATTTCTTTTATCCTGGTATGGTAATTATTGCATATTTTCCCCATGTGATGATAAATATCTTGCTATGTTCCAT
>NW_015113120.1:112875-119317 GCF_001443285.1 Poecilia latipinna | reverse complement strand
CATCTCCTGACTGATACAATTTGGAAAAAAAAGATCTCTCAGATGCTTTGAAACCTATTTTCATGCACCTAAAAAATGTCAGAAAGCATCTCCAACTTTGTTTGAGGTTAGCAGGAAATGCATGATGACAAATGTTTTCTGACAGAATGGGTGCAAAATATGACACTGCACAAACTTTTAAGATTTTTGTAACAGAAAACAGAATATGTATATCGGTACCATTTTTTATTTTTCTCATATTTTCATATTTTCAGTGAGTTGTCTTCATGATGACACTGGTGAATTCTACAGGCAACACGTTTCATTAGATTTAAATCAGAAGCACTGGAATAGAGGCAGCCCTCCTTTGAATTTTAAATACTAAAACAATAGTTACCACAGATCAATTTCCATCCCAATGAAACATTTATTTCATGAAACATGTCTTTTTTCACTTTATGAAACAGTTTTTCACCACTTTGCGTTGGTACACCACATTAAACTCAAGGAACAACATGCTTCCTGCTGATTTCTCACCTTCTGATTCCACTTCAACAGTATCAGTGGGTTCCACAGTTTCTGTGTCCGTCATATAGCCAAACATTCCCATCGCACACTGCTCAAAAGCTTCCTCCAAGGAGTCTCCCCAGGAGTGAATTCTGGAAAATATAAATACATGAAACAATCAAAGTGATCACTGGACACATGGCAGACACTCATTTATTAAAGCAGGAGGCAAAACACTCACTGCACGTCTGCTGTATGATCCAGATCTGAAATAAAAAATGAGGCATGAGTTTAAAGAACTGTAGTTGACTAGGGTGAGCAGCAGTAGTGACAGCTGTTTCACGGGATATATAGTGATACCTCGTTAATGTAACACGCTTAATTTAAGATGTTTAACATTCATTTTTTGGATCTAAATGCAGCGTAAATTGCTACAAACAAAACTTGGTTTATTTACCTCATGGAACAAGCTAAGCTAACAACATTTTTCGTGATTATTCCTGACTTACATTCATATTTCTTGTTGATAGGAGGATATTTTGATTTAATAGCTTTCTGTTCCTCTGTCAGGTCTAGCTCACGGTCATCCATTGAAACTGGAAGTTGATTTAAACGTAAAAATGGTAATTATTTCTAGTCAACAACATGTAAAAAGAGCTAAAACAGAAAGTGTTGCGTTCAAGGTCTGAACCATTTGTCTCGTAAATTTATGTAGCGCACAAACTGTTGAAAATAAATCGGAGAAAACAAACGATGATCATCAGATATACTGTACTGCTGTTAATCCCAATATAACAATCATATTACAATTTAGTAAAAGCAGAGAAAGAGCACATTATCTAAAAAACCCTAAGAATTCCTTGATTATGGGAAGATAGGACTTTCTAAAGATTTAGGTTACTATTCATTGTTGCTTCTAGATGTTGTAAAGTTACGCTTTATATTGATGTTTCGAAGACTTATTATGGGTAACACTTTAAAAACTAGACTATGTGTGGATTTTCTAAACACAATTTTGTAATTTCCGAGTTTCCATGTTGCATTTTGGATCTTCCGGATCTAATGTCATAAGGACTTCCTGTCGGCTTTGCTGCATGCTGATTGGCTGATGGTGTTCTGTGGAGTTGGCGCCATTGCGGACCTCCGTGCTGTGTTCTGTGCGCTCTCCCGAAAAATACTTATTTTCGCCTGACTTCTCTGTGTAGTTAAGACGAAATGGCCGATAAAGACGGTAAGAATGCCAATGGTTCAGGACTAGAAGTTTATTTTTGAATGTTCATAGCTTTTAATGATTTAAAGCCCGAGAGCTGTCGGACCGGCGGCTGTTGGCGCGTCAGCCAGCATCTCCTTTCATTGTTACGGAGCAGCATGCTAGGTGTTAGCTGCTAACTCGCTGGTAACAAGGGGACTTTTAATGAAATAATATATATCATGTATTGGTGAATGTGGGACTGTGTGTTATGTATACGTGTTTCTACAGTTATCTTACTATAAATTACCGTGTTATAGTCATTTACAACACAGGAAATAACCTAAAATCATTACCATAGTTCTGGCATATTAATGACAAGTAGGTAGTTGACATAGTCTAAATGCCACATGGTTATTCTCAGATGTCTTCTAGTTTGCTAAGCTAATGTGAGGTTTGTAGTTGTTTTCCTAACAGCACTGTGGATTGGATGTGTTTTTGCAGCTGCATTTGATGATGCCGTGGAGGAAAGGGTGATCAATGAAGAGTACAAGATCTGGAAGAAGAACACCCCTTTCCTCTATGATCTGGTCATGACTCACGCCCTGGAGTGGCCCAGCCTGACCGCTCAGTGGCTGCCAGATGTCACCAGGTGAGCATGAGATGAGCTACACCTTCACAAATATCAATACAGAAACAGCTGATCCAAGTTTGTATGGGGCCTTAAGCAGAATTTGATTAGAGGAGCTTACAATTTCCATTTCTGAGCTCAACTAATTTCCAACATCATTTATATTTAGATATGGATCCATGGCAGAGCTCCCTTTGTGAAATATTGTCTGCAACTTGAGAGTAATAAACTGATTTTCGTAGGCTGCTGTATATCTGCTTCACTCACATGCTCTTTAGAATAGAATAGAGATTTCCTCATTGTCCCACAATGAGGAAATTCAGGTGCACTATCAGCAAGTTAAATGGAAATAGAAGTATGCAAGCTCAAAATAAGATGGTGGGGCTGGGGGACTGAAAAATAAGAATAAGAGACTGAGATAAGGGGAAATGTACAACGTAAATAAACAATATTGTATAGTTATTAAAATTATCACTAATGTTACAGACAAAACATTTTTGTCATTGTTTTCATCAACTACCCTTATTTGCAGATGTGGGGAAAAAAAAAGAGAAAATGGTGAAAATGATACAGCAAATCTAGAATTATGACTGAAATTATAATCAATTTCATTTGAGAATCAACACTAAAAATCTGTTTGCAGACTTTTGTTGATTTAAATTTGAGATGACTACGTAGGGCTGGACGATAAATCAATCTTTTTCTGCTTATGAAGGTCTAATTTTGGGGTTTATTTCCACCAATGCACCTCTTGGGTTTCCACAGTTCAGTGTGATGTCACCGCGCCGTGGGCCAACCTTTTTGTTTTACAGCTTGTATTTAGTTGGAGATTGAATTCAAGTCAAATCCTAGAAGGCATAAATCAAAGCAAGTTTTCTGTCATTTGTATTTTATTTAAAAAAAAATAAATAAATCGGAAATACGATTTGGTATGAGAAAAGTTAATTTTGAGCCATATTGCCCAGTCCTACTTAATTGTGTTTATTTTGTGGTTGTGTTCTTCACAGACCCGAGGGAAAGGACTACAGTGTGCACAGACTGGTTTTGGGGACGCACACCTCTGACGAGCAGAATCACCTTGTTATTGCCAGTGTTCAGCTTCCAAATGATGATGCCCAGTTTGATGCTTCACACTATGACAGTGAGAAAGGAGGTGAGTAATATTCAGTGAAACTATAACAAAGACTTATTGCACCAGTTGAAGGTAGTTTAAATAAAGGTATTTCTTTCAGAGTTTGGAGGCTTTGGCTCTGTTAGTGGAAAAATAGAGATTGAGATCAAGATCAACCATGAGGGAGAAGTGAACAGAGCGCGCTATATGCCCCAGAACCCCTGCATTATTGCCACCAAAACCCCCACCAGTGATGTGCTGGTCTTTGACTACACAAAACACCCCTCCAAACCTGGTAAGGGCCCTTCTGAAACAATTTAGTGTTTTGTACCACAGTTTCCTTCTGAAACTTTACAGATTCATTTAGCATTAGTTTAATTTTCTATAATAGATCCTTCTGGAGAATGCACCCCAGACCTGCGACTCAGGGGACACCAGAAGGAAGGCTACGGTCTCTCCTGGAACCCAAACCTCAGCGGATGCCTCCTCAGTGCTTCTGATGACCATGTAAGAGACTCGACTAAAGACTTTGCAACTTTACTAATCTGTTTAATTACTTTTACTTCTCTTTCACAATCAGACTCTGTAACATTCTTTACAGTTAAACAACTATTTTCACTTTTTTTGACTTCTTCAGACTATATGTCTCTGGGATATCAGCACGGTGCCAAAGGAGGGGAAGATCGTAGATGCCAAAACAATCTTCACAGGCCACACTGCTGTGGTGGAGGACGTCTCCTGGCATCTTCTCCACGAATCCCTCTTCGGATCTGTGGCAGACGACCAGAAACTCATGATGTATGTGACCTTCTCAGAACAAAATCAGCAATTCTGGGCTTTTATCTGAACATCAGTTCATTCTGTCTTTGGAACAGCTGGGACACACGGTCAAACAACACCTCCAAGCCCAGCCATGCAGTGGACGCTCACACTGCTGAAGTCAACTGCCTGTCTTTTAATCCCTACAGTGAGTTCATTCTGGCCACTGGCTCTGCTGACAAGGTGGGATGAGATTTTAGTGAACTCTTAAATGGCATCTTGTTCTTTTAAGTCCGGTTTCAGTTGAATCAATTTGCTTTGGTTCTGTTTTCTTTTATATTTTCAGACTGTGGCCCTTTGGGACTTGAGGAACCTGAAACTGAAACTCCATTCGTTTGAGTCTCACAAGGATGAGATCTTCCAGGTAGGACCTACACTTATTTTATTATTATTTATTATTATTTTTAAGAAATGAAAACATCTTAAACACAATAGTGCTGGATTTTTAAACTTATTTTGTGGTTGAGGAACATATGTACAAACTAACATTGGTTAGTGCTAATTCAAAAAACAAATAGCATTAAATGTGTTTTAAATAAATGCAGAGCAATCTGTGTCAAACTATGAAAATATAGTATTTTTAGAGGCTTTTGTTCCCCCTCTCCTGTCTTCTACTCACAGGTTCAGTGGTCTCCTCATAACGAGACGATCCTGGCCTCCAGCGGCACCGACAGGCGGCTCAACGTCTGGGACCTGAGTAAGATCGGAGAGGAGCAGTCGCCAGAGGACGCTGAGGATGGCCCTCCCGAGCTGCTGGTGAGCCGCTGTCTCAGATTCTGGTTTCAGTTGGATGGTAGGTGGTGTGCTAATCACTCCTGCTCTCATTCCCAGTTCATCCATGGCGGACACACAGCTAAGATCTCCGACTTTTCCTGGAACCCCAACGAGCCGTGGGTCATCTGTTCGGTGTCAGAGGACAACATCATGCAAGTGTGGCAGATGGTAAGCCCTGACTGATGGATATGTCACATCCCGAGTTATTCACAATAGATTTATACATTTTACAGCTCTGGAAAAGCATTTGAATTCAAGATTTTATTTATTTAGAACATCCTGTTCCATTTGCATCCATCCAGCTGTAAATCTATACACGTCCATCTGTCAGTTCTTGTATATTTTCATCAGTTCAACTATTCTTGTTCCTACTATCAAGCATGGATAATGTGTAGGAACTGGGGCTGCACAATACATTTCACATTTATTATTGCAATATCACTGTACTAAATAAAATTATCATGCAGGACCATCTGGGCAGCAATACATTTGGTGAGATTTGATGGTTGCAGCACAGAAAGTTGTTTCAATGCAGAAACAGCAGAAACTTTCAATAAGCTGTTTTGTTGATGTGGGAATAAAGCATCTAGTTTTTATCCAATAGTTTGGTAGACGGCTTATTATCTGAGGTGTTTCCTATGAAACTATAGCAGAAACATATTAACACTCTTTAAATGGTTTACTTATCGCAAGTGATATTATTGCATGTTTTCTTTTTCTTTGTTTAAAATGAAGAGTAGATGTTGAGACTATGGTAAAACTTAGAATTTAATACTTCATTGTCTCAACTAGTAAATTCTAGCTTATTACATTTATTATAAGCAGTAAATGTAGTAAATTTGTGTGAATTGTCTTGCACAGGCTGAAAACATCTACAACGATGAAGACCCAGAGGGCGCTGCAGATTCAGAGGTCCAGGCATGAGTCCAGTTCTGAACTCGCTTCTTTTGACCTGCTTGTTAAAAATGGATCACTTTCTCAGATCTGCTTCCGTAAGCAGCAAAACATTTTCAAATGCATCTCGGAGAAAAGTGTTTAAAAGAGTTTCTGCACCATTAACGTGTTGTGATGCATTTCAAATGACACCGTTTTCAGTCTGATTTCTAGATACCATTTAGTTTTTCCAAGATAATCCATGGTTTGTAAACCGACCAGTCTGCTGTCATTTTATTTCTTATTAGTTGTGCAGAAAACATTTTCACCATGATCCATTTTTAATATAATTGTACATACTGTAGGGTTTTCCCTTTTATTTGCTTGATATTTGTAGGTGAATTTTCCAGCTTGTGTCGTCACTTGTTTGTGTTTTGTTTTCTTCTGCATTTTGTTTCTGTGCTGCACCTGAGCTTTTGTGTATCTAAGAATATTCATAATAAAAATATTTACAGAAATTTGTGAATTTTACTTCTGTTTTTTTTTTTTTTTTTTTTTT
>NW_015113120.1:98368-109688 GCF_001443285.1 Poecilia latipinna | reverse complement strand
AAAAAAAAAATTTTTAAAAAAATTTTTGAATTTTTTTTTTTTTTTTTTTTTTTTTTTTTTTGGAGGCCAGACTTAATGTTCTATAAATTAGGAATTTTGTTAATGTTTGCATTATGCTGCAGTTTCTGTCAGGAGAAACTACAGCACGATGTATTTGCTGCAGAAAAAAATGTAATAAAAACCAGTGTTTGTTTTTTTTATTAAATTCTCATGGTGTTGAAGTTAAAAATACAAACTCCATAAACTTGTCCAATTCTGAGAAGCATAATCTGGTAAAATTCTGACTGCTTATTTTGGAGTAAATCTGCAACAGTTTAAGTTCAAAGTCGTGGAAGCAGTTTTTGCTTCTAAAAGCCACTGAAGTTGTTTTTTGTAGATCAGTCCACAGGAAGGGTCAAATGCATCCTAAAGTAACATGATCTGCAAGATCATGATGTAAACTTTTAAGCTGTTCTGGGGTTTGATCTGCTTTCAGCCTCTGGAAATCGATAACTTCGTCCTCTTCAGAGATGTTATGCGGTTCATCGTTGCCTCTGCGAGACAGAACAGTTTTCAGCCACTTGTCACATGGATTCTCAATTAAAGCAAAACATATGTATGTAAATTTACCTTAAAAATGTGAGCTCTGTTTTCAGGCCCTCTGTGAGCTGCTCCAAATCAGTCCTGAAGGTTTTCTGAATCTCAAACTCCAATTTTAATTCTCTCAGTGTCTCTTGTAGTCCTTCCACTGTTTCCTGTATGAACAATACAATTTCCTTGAGGTTTACTCCATTCTAAACATCAATGTTTCTCTAGAGACAAGTCCTACCTTGTGATGTGCTGTCCTCTCCTCCCTCTCTATCTCCATAAGATTGATCCGTTTCAGCAGACAGGATCTCTGCACCTCCAGCCTCCGTATGTCTTCTCTCAGAGGACCCAGGCTGGCTCTCAGGTCCATCGCCTGCTCCTTGCAGTTTCTCAGTGCTTCCTCCCCGGCCTGCCTTCTCCTCAGCAGGGCTACCATGCGTGGCTCGTACCAGCCCTCCAGTGCCGTTACGCTGCCGCTGAGCCTCCGCTGCAGCCTGATGGAAGCCTGCCGACACTGGCTGACGTCACTCATGGTCCTCGACCGGCGCGGTCTAGAGACCTGATCTCTGAGGGAGTTGAGCTGGTTCTGGTGGTCAGTCTGCAGCTGGTGCAACTCATGGGACAGATCATGGAGACTGGCCTTGAGTTCCTCCTATCAATAAAGAGAGCATGAGGAGCAGATACACGGTAAGTTTTTGCACACATAGTGCCTTGTTTCACACTTGACTACATAAAGACCACAAATTTATATGTGGCATTTAAAGGCACTGAAACATGTTTTAAAATGTTTTTTTTTTTGGGAAATAAAATATCCATGTTATGCCTTTTAAGGCTACAAGTCTTCTGGAGAACGTCTCTGCCAGCTTTGCACATCTAGAGACTTAAATTTGTTAATATTCTTTGCAAAATAGCTTAAGCTCTGTCAGATGAATTCTTAATGCAGTTACTTGCCCTATATATTTTTTAGGTGTACCAGAGTAAAGTGCTTAGAATACACATGTACGCCACACTTTTCAGATTTTCATTCTTATCCTTTCCTTCCACTTCATACTTACTACTTTCTGTTTGTCTGTCGGATAGAATCTCAATAGAATACAGTAAAACTTGTTCTTGTAATGTGACTGGATACTTTTGCAAGGCGCTGAATGTAAACCGGTGAGCACAAATTTGTTACGGCAAAAACGGGATGTATGATATAATAAAATAAAATGGCTAATTCCAGCAACATCTTTCCTGTGAGAATAAGGAGTTTACTTTGCTAAACATTTAACAAAATGACAGAAATGTTCATTTATTTATTGCTTTTAGTTGAAGATTTTACAAAATGTAATGAAGATTATATGTAATCACATTGTTTTATCTCCCAAATGATAGACATGACACTGCACAGAACAAGTGTTGTGGCAATTGTTTGTCAAATCAAACATCCCATAAAAGTTCGATCCATAAGCCAATGTCCAAAATTTTACGCTTGCTTTTTATACAATTTATTTTTTTCTCTCAGTTGGCAAGCAAATAATAAAGATAAAACTTTTTCCTGCTGCTTCTTCTGCTCTGGTAAAAAAAAAAAATCATATATAAAATGGACTTACTGTCCTCCCTATCTAACTTAGGAAATAATGAAATCAAAAAAACAACAAAAAATAATAATAATAAAAAATAAACAATTACTAACCTGCAATTAAATTCTACAAATAATCAAAAATTATATAAAAAAAAGTAAACTGAGAATAAACGTGAACAAATTCAAAGTAATAAAAATAACGAATAAATAGTTCCAACAACAAGAATGATTAAAAGTTGCAACTCAGAGAAACATTTCAGGGAGCGTGAACAGGATGTGCACAGACCTGCGTCAGACCAGACTGAGCCACTTCGTACTCCTGTCCAGCCAGCGTCACCTGACTCTGGATGCAGTCTCTGGCTGCGGTGAACAGTTTCCTCTTCACCTGGTCCACTTCCTCGTGCGTGGCGACATAATCCAGCTGAGCCAGAGTGAGGAGCCTCCTCGCCGCCATCAGCTTTTCTCTGAGGTGTTCCACAACCTGCAGCATAGGTTTGTTCAGAGCGAGAAGCTCCTGGATCAGCTCGTCCCTCTGCCTCTCCAGACCCGACACTTGCTGAATCCAGTACTCAAAAAGTTCCCCCAGAGCTTTCATGCCCATCTGGTCCATCTTTAGTGCGTTGAGCAGTGCAGTTTCACACAGGGCTGCTTCAGAGTCAGTGTGTACATCATGTTTTGAAATATCCTCACTGTGTAATTCCTCAGCGGATGTCGTGTTGCTGTCGTCCTCCACTTGCTGTTTTCTGCTCATGACAAACTAAAGCAGAAAACAACTTTACAGTCATTGACCGAGAAATAATCTACATTAAATCACATCAGTGGTTTTAATAATCTAATTCCTTCTTTAATAGGCAGTTTAACATAATTAAGTATGCTAACTCTAACCGCTCTTATCCCAGCAATGACTCTCTACTCACGATCGAATCGTGGAGATGATTAACAACTCAAATTAAGTATACTTTACTCACTGTTTTGGAAATGCCAGCCCCAGTGTTTCAAAACTTTTGAGTGGAGTTTGTTCTTTAGTGCTAAGTAGTTCTTTGCTCTCCGTATGTCTCCAGGAAAACACAGGATCACTTTGTATTTATTAATAACACAGGAGGCATGGAGGGGAAACTCTATCTAGGACTCTCATGGAATCACAAACTGTGTCAGTGCTGGGAGCAGACTGTGTCTTGACCAGCTTATGTGGCATCAAAGTCTATATTTATACACATCAGCAGCTTGTTTTTTTTTATGTGTGCACTTAGTTTGCCAGTAATATTGTGGTGGAAAGCAACTGTTTTCATGAACTTTTAACCATAAATCGTCCAGGAAAGCGTTGCAATATTAGGAGAGCAGTGCAACCAGTTGCTCTGGATGTAATATTTGCATGATTAATGAACATATTTGTTTCAGCAGTTTTGCATACTGTCTATCAAGCCTCCCTCAGAAAAATGGAAATAAGCAACAACCTGGGACACATAAAAGAATTTCATCAAGATATGAGCAGAATAAAAGGAATATTGTAGTCTTAAAAACCCCAATGTCATGGTGCCTTGCAAAACTATTCACACTTATACTTTTACACCATTTTTCATATTTCATATTTCATATTTCTCAATTTACCTCAAACCAGAAGAGGACTCAGGAAACATTGAAGATGGTGATCTGATCAGACGAGATCAAAACTGATGTTTTTGGTCAAGATGCAAAACTCTGTGTGACAGAAAACTAATAATTCACCCTGAACACACAATGAAACATGTTAGCAGAAGTATCATGGTGTGAGGATTTTTTGTTTGTTTGTTTTTGTTGTTTGTTTTTTTTAAGTTAAAAAGCAACTATCCTTTTCTCTCCATGTTACAGTTACTACATACATTGTGTTAAGCTGTCAAATAAAAAAAACAAACATTGAAGTTTCAGGTTGCAGCATGACCAAATGTGGGAAATGTTAATTTCCAAGGTGATGCGTTAGGAAATTGTAAACCAATTTGAAATATTTTCTGAATAAATAAGTAAAAATTGGACCCATTTGTTAAATGGAACTAGCTTTAATTCCAGATATATTTAAATTTTAATTTAATTTATTTTAATTTTCAATGAATTTTACAAATCTGAGCCACATTACAGATGAATTAAAAATATTTAAAAGTTTAATTTAAAAAAAAAAAAGAAGTTTTGTCGTATGGACATGTGAGAAAAAAAATAGTGAAACATAAATATTTTTTTAATTTTCAAATTAATTATTTTTCTTTAAAATAACATTTTAGCAGTAAAATATGAGGACCTGTTTCGTGTTTTTGGGGGTTAGAGCTGTCGCAGTTTTGTACGTTCGCCACCAGATGTCCTCAGTTCGCCGACCACTGCCGCTCTCCTACCTGAGCCCTGCCTCCTACAGGTGGGATTTCCAACTCGGTGGTATTTTCTTTACTCCCTTCCTATCTGCCTTGGTTCATTGGAGCGTCCGCACACAGACAGACAGACAGACAAACAGCTCATGACAGCAGGGCAAACTCTTCTGTTTTCCTTCGACACAGTGGAGCCGAGTAAATGCTACAGTTTCGTGAAGCGCGCTGAAGTTTTCACGGAAATGGTTCACCTGAAGTTTTCTGTCGGACAGTAAGAATAAAAAAAGTTTGGAGCTGGAGAGAAATGAAGCCCCTGAGAGACGCTTCATATGGAGAGTGAGTGAATAAACCCTAACCGGATCTTTAAAAGTTTTAAAAAGGTAAGATTCTCTTTTCTTTTCACGTTTAGACGCAAAACTCCCTAATATGCTTTTTATTTTTTAGTTATTTGAAAACATTTGCGCTATAAACTTTACTTTAAAAATTAAATATACAATCTATATTTTCTTTTATCCAGTTTTTAACGTTTCTGCTCTAAGATTTATTTTTAAATTAAAGAGAAACCTTCTTGTTGAGGCCAATGTTCTACTTTGTAATCAAATAAAGTGGAGCGCTTTGAAGAATCCAACAGAGGTAATTTAAGACCTCTGACAATAAACCCTATTGTCTCCTTCCTCTCACCCAGCTGGAAATGCTTCCTTACCACATGATTTTCTCGCACTTGGTTTTGATTGTTGCCCATGCATTTTACACTGCTTGTTTGTGGACCTCTTTGGGCAAGGACTTTCATCCTTTTCTGTCTGTTCTGCTGCATCTGTGGAACTTTGGACAAATTTAAGATTTGGACTTGAACTTTTCTTTTGCAGATCAGTGAGGGCTGGGGTTCTGTTTCTTTTTTAGTTGCAATTTCACGCTTTCATACTGAAAAGTAGAGGCCAAGATGAAGCCATTTTTGTTTAGAAAGGGTGTGTCACCTACTGGTGTTCCTTCTTCACCATGTCTGCCATGCCAAGGCTTGCACCCAAGGAAATTACAGTTGTGGTATGTGAGCAGTAGCAAAGAGCAAAGATTCAGCTGTAGATCCAGACAGACATGAAAATCTAGATGATATAACAGGAGAAAACAGAGACGCACACATTTTCCTGATACAAATGTTCTCCAATTCCTGACCTGCTCATTTTTGCGTTTGAAGGACAATAACTTGAGTCAAGATGTGCTAATGCTAGAATGCTAATGGACAGTAACTTGAGTCAAAATGTGCTAATGCTAGAATGCTAATGGACAGTAACTTGAGTCAAAATGTGCTAATGCTAGAATGCTAATGGACAATAACTTGAGTCAAAGTGTGCTAATGCTAGAATGCTAATGGACAATAACTTGAGTCAAAGTGTGCTAATGCTAGAATGCTAATCCATTAACATTCTAACACTTTACTTTGCTATGAATGCTTTGCAATGTGCTAACTGGACACTTTGCTGTGTGTTCATAGCAAAGTAATGAACAGATGATGAAAAGAAACTGCAAAAATCACATGCAAGAAATCTGCTGAAATCTCTCTTTTAAAATGACCAGGTACAGTAGTTAAAAAAAAAAAACAATAAGGAATGCACTCAACCACACAATTTCTATGCCCATTTACTGCACAAGACTCCACTGTTGAAAAAAGAAAAAACATGGGTAAATCAGTAGATTTTGAGAAGCCTGTGAAATGCCGGTTAAATATCCTCTGGTCTGATTTGGCCAAAGCAATTGGTGAAAAAAAAAAAAAAAAAAGTCAACGGAAAGACTCTGAATTCGATCCCTGCCTTGGCTGGTGTGTTTCTTTCAGAAAGCCTGAAAGATGCATCATTTTGTTGTGAAACTGCTGTCAGGCTTAGGCTGAGTTGCTCAATGGAGGAAAGGTCATAGCCTCTTGTCCAGACAAGGCAACAGGAAGAACAATCAGTTCTGTAACAGCCACATGACTGAGTGATCTGTGTGTGTCAGTGTGGAAACGTCTGGCTCATGAGTGTGGAACGGGGTGCTGTTAATCAAAGGGATGAGTAAATGATCAGTAAGCCTTCATCAGCATTTTCAAGTGAGTTCATATTGTAAGGAGGCTAGCACCAGGCGGTCTGCAAATGCAAACAAGCTTGTTCCCACACTTGCCAAAATGCTTTATTTTCTATACTATAATCATTTTTCTTTGACTTCTGGCCATTTTTCTGCCTCTTCGGCTGAGAAAGCTTCAATTTAACCCCGAGTCCCAGCAGACACTCAGCAATGCCAGGTTGTATTTTTAAACCCCTTTGCTGTCCAGCTGTGTTTGCCCTCTTAGTGACTTGGTCAGTACTGCTCCATGACAGTTTCTTTTCTTTTTTTAAATTTTTATTTTCAAGAGTGACCAGGCAGTGCAGGGGGCTGTAAGACCTGCAGTCCTAACTTGGGATTCCTGGCAACCCTTGGAAGCGAAGCTAATGAGACCCAATACGTCCATTGTTTGTGTGGTCCTGTCCCGCAGTCTTTGTGTTTCCCTTCTGCCACACATCTATCTTACACAAATGGGTGATTTAAAGGCTTCTGTAGAACTAGATGGCATACTGAGTAGGTAATGCAGTCACTGGATTGGAGAAGAGATGCATCTAAAACATGAAGGACTGTGAGCCCTGAGGATCAGGATTGAGAATCGCTGTGCGATGGAGGAATTCTGAGAGTCTAAAAACCTGATAACATGTTAATTAGTCTGGGTTTCTGCTTGCATGCAGCCTAAAGTCACTGCTCAACAGATATCCTTTCCAACTTTACCTTACCACGAATCCTGTTTGTAAAGGATACCCCCTATCCCTCTGAGCACTGGGGCACACCTTTAGGAAGCCTGCATAATGAGTTGCCAGCATTTCCTAATAGTTAGTCACGCATGACTCAATATGCCTACATTTGTTGAGTAAACAGTTAATAGCCCTGCAATATTTTTTTTTATCACATATTGCATATTGGTAGCAGAAAAAAACCCCAGAATATAGTTGTTTAAAAATGTTGCAATTTATTAACTGTGCAACTTATATTTATTCTTGTTTGGGCAGAGCAAAAACTTAACAGAAGTAATGACATATAAGCATTAGGGCTAGGAACAAGCTTTGAGGAGGGTTCCTTTAACTTGTCTGTCTTCTGAGGAAAAGTGTAAAAGCCTGATTTCAGCCACCAGTGAATTGACTGGCGGTGATGGGCTATGCTCCCACCTCTGGCGCTTCCTCTAATCGAGGACTTTTAAACCCTATAAAGAGTTAGACTAGAAATATGAGCTGTTTTTTTTAAAACCCTGCCACACTTTAATACCAGTAACACAATTACCAGATTAGATGATAAACAGTTAGTCCAATGTATAAATCATTAGAAAAAGTTGCGGAACATTGTCCTCTTTGAATGCCGAGTTTCTCTCAGTGGAAACGCACAACTGCATATTATATTATCTCTAAATGACTTCCATGTGCCAGCTATTATCTGTTTTCTTCCATGTGGCCAATTGTGGCAGGGGGGCTGTAGGAGGGACGTGTGACAGGGAGAGGTTGAAGACTCGTACATCTGTGTGTGTGTGTGTGTGTGGTGGAGAGGGAGAAAGCAGATTTGGAGAGAAGAGTTCTTCAGTCGGTAATTATCAATCTCTCAGGAATGCTGCTGCCGCTCTTACCAGACAAGCCGCTGCATGGCTGCGACAGCTTCACAAGCTTCACCAGCTCGCGTTACCCCTCCATCACAGGTTCTCCTCCTCCGACATGCACACACAGAAGGGCGTACAATCTGAGAAAACCCTCCAGACTGTTTCTGAGGCTTCTTGTTGTTGTTTGCTTTTTGTTGTTCTTGTTACCGACATAGCTGTTTTCTGTAATCTTATCTTCTCTTCAGCAAACAAAGAGACCGCAATATGTCAGAATGAGATTATCTTTCAGCTCTTTTGCGAAAGCATGTCATGGAAGAAAAGCAAATGACTGGAAACTTTTGACCCAAAGTTTGGCTCTTTTTCTTTCTTTTGAGCATTTCCAGTTTCTTTCCTCTTGCAGCAACAATCACTGTGCCGGTCCTGTATGTCAAGCTCTCACAGTTCAGACTTAAGTTTGTTCTTGAGCACCAATGCTCGTCTTTGTTTGATAAAGCCCAGAGAAGACGGCCAACGCCCTGACTGATGCCTGCAGGTGCTTCACTGTAACACCAGTTTTGCTCAACACTTGCTATTTAGCAACAGTCGTAAAAGCTGAAAACTGTTATTTTCCACTCCGGGTGTTGATTTAATAAAAAAATAAAAACAACAACTGGAGTTTATCCAGACCATCCTATCGACTTCCTATAAGAAGAAATATTAATCTTCTGATCTGTCATTCTGGAAGCCGTGCCATGTGAAACCAGCAGCTGAGGTGTAGATGTGAATGGCTCCATGTATAAACTGAGCCAGTCCTAATCCAAACAAAGGTGGCCATCTGTATCACCGCCACGCCCTCTTGCCTTATCCCCATGAGGTAGCACAGTCTGCTAGTCAGGCGGCTTCCCTGTGTGACTCACTGCGATTGCGTTTACATTTCCTGGAGCCCCCTCTTTTGTCCCCCAGGCCACTCACTACCTGTGAGATTCTTATTTCTCTTGTTTGGCTCCAGAGCCAAAGAGATTACTGAGCAGTGAGTGAGCTAACCTGAACTTTTGAGGGGCCCCAACAGGATCAATACATGCTGAGTGGAGTGTAGCGTTGGCTTTTTGAAGTTCAGTAAATATGGGGAAATATCACAGGTTATACAAATTTAAACATCAGACAAAGATGAGGTGGGCAAATCCAGAATGCAGTTTTTATATTTTACTTATTGAGAGGAAATCTTTCCAAATCAAAGTGGCTCTACCTGTTGGGTATTTGTCAACTTGTCAGCCTGGGGAAGGAAATCGTTTCATCACTGGCCATGTAAATATCACTCTGTAGTGCCAACCTGATAGGTAAAAGTCTTTAAATGCTTTGTGTCCAGGATGTGAGGGGTCTGCAGAAATTTTAACCGTCCTTCTCCTGATCCTAGACCTGTGCAAGTGCTGGATTGAGGAAGATCCATTCTGGTGATCCTCTCTGCAGGCCTGATTATTCTTTGCAGTGTTGACCAGTTATCATGAAAAAAACATCATTAACAAAATTAGTTAGCTGAAGTTTAGTTATTGGCTAAAGTTTACTTTTTTTGTCCCCTAAAAGATCTCAAAATGCAACACATCATAGTCGATTTTAAGATATTCAATAACGGATGAGAAACTCTGAGTACATTTCGTAAAGTAAACATTGTATTCATGGTCAAACATGATGGTCTGGAAATGATTTAATGCTATGGAATGAACTGTCATCGTAGACGGAACCATGAAATCTGTTCTCTACCAGAAAGTCAATGAAGGAGACTATTCCTCGATCCGTTCATAACTTTAGGCTTAAGTGCACTTGGGTCAAGCATCAGGACCCAAGTGCACATAAGCCTACCAGCAAGCCTACCTCTGAATACCTTCAAAAATCACAATGAATATTTGTATTGGCCTAGTAAAAATCTTGATATAAGTCTGACAAACACCCAAAGTCTCACTGACGGTTACTTCCAAAGCTAAAGTTCAGTAGTTGCGTCTATGGGTGGAGCAACGGGGAGTAATACTTTCTCTCATAATAGCAGCTTTGGCTTGGACAGCCTCTTCTCTTAATAAATTATGAGAACTGTTTTGAATTTAAATTTGTCTGATGACCTGAAACAGGTAAACGTGACAGAAAACAGGCATAAACCTTTTAACAGCCCTTCAAGTTACAGAAATGTTATCTGACAGCCTGAACATTCACGGTGAAGACTGCTGACTTGACAGTAGTTTAGCAAACATCATGCTCAAGCAGAGGAAGCCCCAAAAGGTCATTGTTCAAGAGGCTGGTTGTACAGAATGCTGTTTCTATGTCCACTAAGGGAAAGTTGAGTGGAAGAAAACATGTGGAACAGTTGCACAAGCAAATGGGAATACACACAGGTTTAGAAGAGTTTGGAAGAGATTAAAGCTCCCCATTCAGCCGGTTTAGAGAACCTGTACAGTGCTGTTGTTTTAGACATCTGATTCCCCGACTTCTCTCTCATTCCTTCCACAATCCTTTGTCAGTGGTGGATAAGGCCTCTGTGCGATGTAATCCTGAATTAACTCATGTATGAGTACAGCAGAGCCTCGCTTCAGGCAAAGCAGGTGTCGCTGCTTTACATCTCTTCAACTTTACTTGACGTCTCTGCCAAGGGGAGAGGAGACGCAGACTTGTTCTGGAATTTGTGTCCTCAAGCTGCAGAGCATATAGCTGTCAGACGTGCTCGATCGATACATGGATACGTTGAGTCTCAAAAACTGTTTTCCTGCTGCCGTCTGCTTTGTGCGCTGTCATAATCAATGTTGCAGGTATTATTGACACAGAGACTTGAGGTTTGTGTGGTTAGAGTGGGATCATTTGTCCAAGAGTAAGGTCTAAATAAACAGCAGGTTGGGTCATATCTATGCCTCTGCAGAACTGAGGCCAGCCTACGAAACCCGCAAAAAAATTTAGCTGTAGCGTATGTTTGTTTTAAAGATCATGCGTTTCTGTTTTGTAGTTTGTCTGTAAACCTTTGTAAACTGAGAACGTCGGGTTAAGTTCTGTCTGGTGCCACCATGTAGCTCTATAATTAGAATGTAGGTGCTGTGGTTTTGAGAAAGCAATCCATTTTGAGCTTATTTCTAATATGAAAACAATGACTTTGAAAGTCTGAAACCTCGTTATTGAATTGAATTGTAAAAAAAAAAAAAAAAAAAAAAAAAACCCACCAAACAACAAAAAAAAAAATTTTTTTAAAAGTTAAAATCCGGGCCCCGC
>NW_015113120.1:7168-95284 GCF_001443285.1 Poecilia latipinna | reverse complement strand
TAAAATAAAAAAAAATACTTTGAAAAATTTAAAACCCCTTTTTTAATTTAATTTGAAAAAAAAAAAAAAAAAAAAAAAACACACACACACACACACAAAAAAAGATATTTTTAGAAGTCTAAACTCGGTGCCTCGCCCTGGTAGACTTGTTTGAAAATCTTGGATTCTTCAGGTATTTTTGTGTCACCACAACATTGGTAGCATGACTCAACTCTTCAAGACCAGACTATACGGATAGGGGTCCTCTGGGTGGTCTCTGCCACAACCCAGAGTTCTCCTTGATCTCATTCCTGTGTTAGTAACACAAGACGTTGTTGGACTTTCAGCCGCCTGTGGGATATAAGAGAATAAACTGGACCGTCTTTTCCTGAGAAAGCTGTCTGATTATTGGCCAGTGTTGCACATACTGATGCCTGGATGTTAGTCATGTCTAAATGACTGTAATTTAGAGCAGGAGAAACACGCAGTGAAAAAGAGGCAAGTTACTTTTCCTCAGAGGAGATGGAGTCATTTTGCTGTTAGTGGGGTTACTCATTGGAATGCAAATGCTTCTTGCTTATTAAATCATTTCAGATTTGATCAGGAGTGCATCCATAGGAAGGTTTTGGAGCAGCCCCTGACCCACATATCAAGGATGGCACAAATTTGATTCATCAGCTCAGATAGTTAGTTTAAAAAATGCCCGTTAAAATTTGTGTTTTATGCAGAGCTTTTCAAGTAGATGTAAACAAATTAAAACCTTAAAATGGAAAATGTGAGGTAAACAACATTAAGTATTCATCTTATTAAGCAAGAGTTTGTGTACGAGTAGGTAACGATCTTGTTGCTGAGAATATACACACGATATCCAGATGAAGATATTAATGGCAAAATTTATGTAAAAAGTCATTTTATGTGTAAGATCTAAAATTATTTTATTGTTTTATTGTTCTCTTCAGGTCAACTCACTTTTATTTATTGATTTGATCTGAAGGCTGAGCTTGCCTTAGAAAGAAGTAGATTTTTTGCATATTGCCATTTACTTTTCATCATTATGCATCAGAATTACCAGATGGCGACTTATTTTAGTTCACCAGATTTTAATTTAAAATGTCTTGGTCTATCAGTGAGAACATGTGACTGCTCTCTAGTTTAAGGCCTTTGGAAGAGAAATGGGCCCACAGCATCACAGCCCCTCTGCTTTACCTAATGGGCAACATGAAATGCCTTTTCACATATATATCTTTTTGGCCAGACCCAAATAGTATTTTGTGCTAAAAAATACCCATTCAATTTTTATTTTACCAAAGCAAAAGGTCTTAGACAAAGAAAACCTCTACATGTTTACGTTTCTGTTGGTAGGACCATCACGCTTCCCATGCAGCTCAGCGGGCATAAAGAGGTTGTAGACTTTTTGCTGAAGATTGTGAAGATGTTTTTATTGGTTTCTATCTTCATAGTGACTGTATTTAAACAAACATTGATGTTTGTCTAGCCTTGTTTGTCATAGTTACAGTTTTTAAAGCTTTTAAAAATTCTTGACTATTGATATGGGAAAATTTAATCAAAAATCGTTTTTTTCTCATATTCATTGCTTGACTTATGTAGATCACCACTTCTTTAACCACTTGTTTTAACGTCTTTCCCATCCTGGCAGTGGCTAACCTGTTTATGTTTTTCAAGTTAAGCTGCTGCAATATGAGATGAATTTAAGACGTTTTACTTCTGGTCAGAGGATTGAGGGAGCTCACCCACAAGACGTAGCTGGATACAAATAAACTCATACAATATGCCTTCATCAAATTTATCTCAGCTCTGCATCTATGCTGAACTGATCCAGAGAACAGGATCCAGGTTTCTGTGGTTTGGTGTCATGTCTCGTCATGTGGCGACAAAGTGATTCTACAGACTGCAATATGTTTGGTTACATTTCACAAACATCAGTTAGAAAGTGTTTTTTTCCCCTGTATAAGCTCTTATAATTAATAACTGTGACACAACCTTTCACCACCTGTTGCTTTGCAAATGCCGATTTCTACCATCTTTAGACCTGGCTCCTTCATTTAGCCTGTAATTTTGATGACAAGTGTCAAACAAAGTGCACAGCTTGGAGAAGCCAAGTGTAAGATCCCCCAAAGCAATGCTAGGAAATCCATCTGAGAGCACATAAAAAGGTAAGGGGTGGGTGGAGGAAGGAAGCAATGGGAGCTGGATGAGATCACCGAACTTGTAGTGAAAAAACACCCGACGACAGTTCAGTGAAGCAAGAAACAGAAAATCCTCTGAAATCTTAATACAGACCTCAATAGGAATGCTTATCTGCAAACTGTTCGATGATGTTTGTCTTTCTTTTTTTTTTTTTTTTTTTAAAGCTTTTCCCCGTCTGGGTGTAAAAGTGCAATGAGCTTACGGGTGCGGCTTTGTGAATCATGACTCCGTGTTATGGAATGAAGGGAGCGGTGCCAGTTCGTTGTTTGCAGGACGGTGGAGTTTGGTTCAGAGGAAAGAGTGGGGGTCTGTTCAGGCTGCAGTACTGCCCACAGAGACATGCACTGCCTCAGACATGCATCTCAATTATCTATTGGATTAAGATTATCTTCAAACTGATACACTGCACCTGAATGGACTGATGAATGATAACAAGCTTTTGAGTAACTTGATCTTAATCATGACAGATTTGTATAAAAAAAAAATACTTAAAAAATGTGGTTGAGATTAAAAATAAATTAGAACTTTTTGTTTATGTATATGTATACATACATTTTTGTTTATATATATATATATATATATATATATATATATATATATATTTAACAATTCCATGTTTATCTATCCTTCAGGACGCAGCTCCATCGTGAGGAGGCATGTCAAATCGTGATTCTCTGGGGGTCGGGGAGCTGCTTCCCCAAGATGTGATCCAAGTATTTGCCCAGGAAAAACACAGCAGAAGAAGCCGAAAGAAGCGCACTCGCTCCTTCGGTCGAGCTTTCAGCTGGTTCAAGAGAAAGAAGAGGAAGAACAACTTCAGTAATGGGCAGAGCCACGGTATGGGCCCCCCTCTGGACCTGGACCTTGATAAACACCGTTCCGGTCGTCACGGTGGACACAAGGGAGGACAGAAGTCAGGGAAGCAGACCCATCAACATGGAAACAGTCATGGTGAGACCCCACAGGATGCAGCATTTGCCTCTCCATTATGAAGTAGTGCACTTTTGCTCTTTATGTTTGCAATTATCTTGCAGAAAAAAATTTATATCATGCGACATTCATGATATTCTATTTTAGGTTTATATTTTAGGTTTCTAAATAAAACCTAAAATGTATGTGACATTTTAGGTTTTATTTAGACATACCTCCATCCATAACTTAAAGGTTTTACTGTTTTGTACTGAGAAACGGCATTGAAACTTTAGTTTTCCTACTAACATATTTTTATGAGCGTCAAATCATCACTTTTATCCAGAAAGTAGACAAAAGGTACCTTATTGTTTGTTTGTTTGTTTGTTTGTTTTTTATCATCAGAGGGTTAGAATTTTAGAGTTTCTGCTGAAATTGGTCACAAAGTCCCTGATTGTGCACTTTAAAATATAACTGAAAGGTTTTTTTATTTTTTTATCTTCATTTGCTTGTATATTATATGTAGATTAATAAAGCACAGCCAAATTAAATATATCAAAGCTAAATTCCCTCTTTTTTTTTGGCTTTTAAAAGCATCAACAAATACCACTTTGTTAAAGTCTAGACACATAGCTACACTGTGATAAAAAAAAAAAAAATGGGGATAATTTTGGAATCGCCTCATTTACTGTTGGATTAAACTGTACTACCCCCATTACCAACCCTGCTTTGAATTTTAATTATATGATCAACGGTTGTTTCATTTAGTTATCCCACTAAAACAGAGTTTACATAAATTAAGCTTGTGAGAACTGCTGTCATCATGAAACTGCGTCTGGTTGGGTTAAAATTGGAATCTACAGACAAGACGGCAAAGAAAACCAGATCCAGCAAAGCTTTTTCTGTGGATCTCTAATTAAGGTATCCAAGTAAACATTTTTTAAATTAACTAATAAACCCCACTTACTATTAAAAAAATCAGGTAGAGGGTATGGATGGACAAATGATCTACTATTGAAGTTAGTTAGAGCTTGCTGTAGAGGTTAAACTCAACTTGTAGGTTCACAGATGGAGGGTTTCAGATCACAACAACACTGCTGTCACTCTGCCCTTTCTGCCATTCAGCCCTCTTGTGTGTAATCACACACCACAGCGGCATTTAGCCACTCCAGTTTTCCATGGGAGAATTGCTAAAGGAGAACCCTGCAGGAGTCGCACTGCAGTTGGATAAGATAAAAACTGATGTTTGAGTTTTTGCAGAGCATGCTGCCGTTGTCCTTCTGAGGATGGGCTGTGCTTTAGAGAAGGAATGTTGCCATTCATCATTTACAGGTTGCTCTGGTCATAGTTGATCTAAAATACTTAAATGTATAGAAGAGGCTGTTTGACTCGATGCCTCCAAAATGCTCAGTTCTTTTATCTGCAGATTATCTCCTAATCATCTCACGTTCACCAACGTGCTTGACAGAAAGTAACATGGGTCTTTTTAAAGTGTTGTATTTGAACATTAAAATCAAACATCTTGTCTTATTTATTGAAGAAACATTTATGGTGCTTTCACGCGAGTTTTTAAGAGGATTTCTTCACTTCTAAAGAAAGAATTTCTGCTTGTTAATTCTTCTGAGCATTTTATACAATTGGATGATCATTTTCTCAGGTCCACAACTACATTTCTTAATATTTTTTGTTGTACAATCACTGACACTAAACTTTTTGAAAATTACCTTACAACATTTGTGATGAGAAGGAATTTCTTCTAAAATGTTATTGCTAATTATACTTACTGATCATCAGCAAAGCTGCTTCTCACACTTTTGTGCATTTTATCTTGGCTTCTATTACAGGAATTAGTCTATAAGACATGAAAGAAAAGAAATGTGCATGATAGACATAGACATAGATTACAAAATTGTCGTAATATTTCCATTAACTTATTTGTCCCAAAACGTAGGAGTTCATTTTTTTAAAGTACACCACAGGGTTGATGGGTTTCGACTTAAAATTAGACTTCATGCATTCAATAAATTGAAAAAAAAAACAAAAAAACTCCTATATCCTTCCCATCACTGATCAGAATTGATCCAGAAAAAATAAACAGATTCCAATCTCTTGCATCTATCCAAATAAGTCCGATTTGACTGGGATTGTAGATGAGAAGAGAAAAAAAGGAAACCCGTTTAAATATTGTCTTTGCTGTCTCCCAGAGAGATTTGTGTTTGTTCATTGGGAGGATGTTTGGATGCTGACTTCCACTCCCTCCTTTGGCCTGACAAATCATCTTGTTTGATGTGCAAATGTCTCTGTTCTTCAATTACTCACCTGAATTAAGTGTTACTTAAAAGCCGAGGACAAGATGTACATCTCGTCGATGGTTTGTGTACTTTACTGCAATGTTGGTGCCAAATTAACTAAGGAGTGCTTCATTCTTTACCCTCTAGATACAACATACGGCAAGAATTGGGTGTCTCTAAATAATAGTGAGTAGAAGCCCGCTTTGAGAGAGCCTGTTTTAAAGAGAAGTGTTCATAAATTATCAAGAAAGTTGCAGCAACATTTGACTTTTCCCAGAGCTGCTCTTTGCAGATCGTGTTGGAGCTTGTAGAGCCATACTCGTATATCAGCAGGTTTTTCTTTGCCAGCACAGTTTCTCTTTGTGAGACCAATTTTCTTTGAGTCCATTGCAATGTGAACTGTCAGTTCTAGCTACAGTTCTAGTAGCAGATTAATTGCACCTTAATGCAGAAGACATGAAACACTAACACTTCATGTTCAAACAAAAGAAAACAACAACCTAGCTTTCCCTTGTTATTGAGTGTGCTTAGAAAAAAACAACAAAACTAAAGGCCGTGTTTAGTTTCTCAGGACTGTTTACTTGTCTTTGCCTGGCAGCACTTATGATCCTGGCTCACTGCTTTACAGACGGAGGAGCCTCCGCTCGTTTATTTTGCTGCATGTTCTCATAGTAGAAGCCCAGATCGTAAGGGGGGAGGGTGTTGGGGATTTCCGTGCGATCCAAAACTCATTCAGTCTCATATCGCCAAGTGAAACCAGGAAAATGTAGACAGTCGTTTTTTTTTTTTTCTATTTTGATTTGTTTAGTCGTCTCTTTTGATAATGCAATACATTGACGTCAAAGTTGTCTCAGACATACATTTGTGGAGTCGGTTGCAGAACTTTTGCACAGTTCTTTTTTTTGTTTATTTGGAAAAAAACAATCAGTTTGAGAAAGCAAACTTTGAGAAGAGATAAGGTCCTTTTGTCCTCTTTGCCAAGGTCATTTTAGAGGCTTCCGAGTTCACAATCTTTTAAGCTCATGCACTCATTTGGATCTTATTTTCTAAAACAAAAAAGGTGAACAAACATTTACGCATATGTATAACGGCACCTACGGACATGCTTTCTAAATTATGTACCATTTCCACCTTGAAGCACCAGGCCTCCGGGAACCAAGCTGCTTATTACTACAGAGTTTGAAGTTTGAATGTCTGATTTATGCGTAACGTAGTCTGTGATTGAGCCCTTAGCAATGATCACTGAAGTGACGCTGGCAACAAGCACAGCACAGCAGATGCTGTTGATGGGGAAAGGAACTCCTAAAATACAAAGTAGCAAGTTTATTACAGAAGCGAGTTATGCTTTAGTGCAACATTTGCCCAGAAAAGTGAGTCCCTCCAGCTAAGGCCTCCCAATCATTAAAAGCCTGGTATGGCAGGCAAAATGCCAGTTAATTAAAAGCCATGCCAGGATTGTTAGGAAGGGGGAGGCACCTGGGGTTCTGGGTTTGCTTACCTGACAACTGAAACTATTTTATATGAAGCCGTAACAAATGTACTTAAGAGGTATGTGCACATATGGGGAAACTAGGATGTAACTAAGGGATTATTTGCAGCTTCGACTTTGTGATGAAATGTGTTGTGACATTTATGACTCTGAGACACATTGGCCAAATTACTTAAAAAAAAAAAAATATATATATATATATATATATATATATATATATATATATATTCACCTCCATTTTGTGAAGCAGTTTCTCATTCTCCAGTTTCCTCTCGATGTTCTTTTAATTCCCATTTACTTCACGTTTTGTGAGCAGTTTTGCACTGTAGACCCAATTCAAGTAGCTTAGTGTAATTTGCCCTTAAGTGTCAGTGTCCTTAGTATATATGTTAAAAGTCTTAAAGTAAACTTGGTTTTGCCACATTAGCTTTATCTCAGACTAATTTAAGTACACATATTCAATAATTCCTATAAAATATCTGTAACCGACTGTAAATCAGTTTTTAAACTTATTCATTTTTTATTTGGTAATTAATGAATTCCTGTTTCCTTGGGTAAATATGACATTCTTGCCCATTTTTACTTAGCCATTCAAGTTCACATGATGCATATTGATATTTATAACTCAAAGTGGTCAATAAAAATATTAACAACATTGTTATACAGAAATGAGATCCAACCAGCAGAAGGTCCCAGACCAAATATCCTTAATGTTATCATCTGTTCAGGGAAGTTCTACTTATTTAGACGACATGTGTGAGAATGATATGTAAACATATGTATGAGTCAACCAGAATGTCTCCACCAGTAGATGCGTATTAGTTAAGCTGGAAAAGAAGATTCTGCTTCACAGAAATTGTGACCGAATCCAAGTTGAGGCTTATTATACCCAGAACAGTAAAACAAGTAATAAGTCTGCAGTATTAGCAATGCTCTTCTTTAAGTATTGGTATAAGCTGTAGAAATAACTGTCTGTCCCTAAAATTTGGGACTTTATTGTTTGGGACAGTAAAGTTCATCTTATCATCTCATCTTATCTTGACTTCAACGTGCACACCGAGCAAAGTGATGTCAGCAGATCAGATATTTTAATTTTTTATTTTCTCTTGGACATGATCGAGCAGGTTAACCTGGATTCCTTGTTTGCCGTTTCATCCAAACCTTTTGTAGGCTTATCTTACCCTTTGCTCTTATGGTGGAGCTTTTCTGTAAACATGACAACTGGAGCTTATCCAATCAGAGAAACTGAACAGAAGCAGGCCTTGCGATAAACCCTGACCTTCTAAAGCCTTTAGTTTTTGTTAAACCTTCGATTCTGCTTTGTCTCATCTGATGTTGTTGCATATCTCGAAGCAGTCAAAATTGATTGTCTTTACAGTTTCTTTTTCATTTTAGTTACTCACTGAATGTTTGTTTGCTGCTCATATCATGCTGTCATTTGACTCAACTTGAAACTAGACAACAGGTTTTTCTCCTTCTCCTGACTTTTCCATATTGCTGGCTTCAAGAAAAATTGACTTCAGTTTAATGAAAAACACCCTGGTTAACGGCTGATTAGGCCATACAGCCCTGGCTGGATACGTTTCGAAGGTCACCTGTTTGCTCGAAACACTCCCTGAGATTCCTCACATTCCTGATCTTTTAGATATTTCTTTGAGGAAACCAGAAAAATGGAGCCCTTTGTGTTTGATTGAGTTTGTTTACGGTTTGCATGCCAGGATCAGGCCTTTTGAACCAGCTAATTTGATTTCCGTTTTTTTTTTTTTTTAGTATCTGGTAAAAGACTTTTCTTCTCGGAAGTGGAATCTTAAATCAGTTGACTCTGACCAAATCTTGTGTAAGATATTTGGGAAGCATTGCACATAGGTATTGAATAGAAGCTTTTAACCGCACATGGGATGCATTTCCTTCTTTATCGTCACCTTTTCAGATTAAAATAGAGATTTACTGAAAAGATTTTTTTGGACAATTTCCGATCTCTTGTTTTTGTAAAGCCTTTGACCTGAGATATCTGTCAACATATCCAAATCCAGCATGTTCAATCACAAGTTGAAAGCTCAACAGGGATTATAGTGTACTTCAGTTATAGAGTACTTCGTTCATCCTTTCTATTATCTGCTGAAATTCTTGCTCTCTTTCACTCCCTTGCAGCCTGAATGGACTTCGGACATGTCTCAACATGCTATAGTAAATAGTGTCTTTATGTTGTTGCATTTCTGTAATTAATCTGTCATGATCTCCAAACACCTCACTGATACCAAAAATGTCTACCTTTTAGTATTCTTTAAGTAACAGCACACATACTGAAGAGTGTTGCAGCAACCTGGTGCTACATTCACTGATCAGAAAAAAGATTTTACTTTTTTTTTTTTTATTTTCTTACTTGCAAGTTTTGAGGATCACTCTCCAGTCACCAGTTCACCTCTTGAATTATCTTAGATCGAAGTTCACATAAGGCCTACGAGGCTGCTTTTAAGGCCAAATTTTACATAGAAGTTTTTGGAGGAAATTACAGATTGTGTTTGCAGATATGAGAAAAAGCATGGAGAAAGGAACCATGACTAGGAGACACAAGTTACAGATTCCATCTTTATCTTTGAAAAGGTTTGTGCTGCAATATATTAGGGAAAAGCTATTTATTACCTGTTTTCACACTTATGTAGGAAAGACTTGAACAGAAAATGAATACCATAGTTGATGCAACTAGGCTAAATTCATATAGCCTTGTGTTTTTATGATCATGGATGGTATTTGGATCTGGTTTTGCTTCCATACAACTTTTTTTGTTCTAATTTAAATGATCAAACAAATGAGGTGTGTTGTACCATCTCATGATAAGATCTGCAAGCCGCAGCCCAGTGTACTTCCTGCTTTTGAAAGCTGATGTATTTCCATACATCACTTATTAGGAAAGTAAAGAGAAAGTATTATCTTATCAAGTCATTGATCTTTTATGCCATATGTATTAAGAAGGAATGCATCTAATAGTTACAGAATGATAGCTTTTGAGGACTGGACTCGTACTTTAAATGGTTTGGTCGTTTTTTTGTAGTTTTTTTTTTTTTTTTTTGCCTTCGCAGCTGTTCATACAAGAGAAATGTCCCCAAAGGTTTGTCTGACTGGAAAAGCTGGCAGGTGCAAAACTGTTCAGTTCAGTTTCCAACATGGCTGCCACACAATAACATAAATATGGCAAATGTTGCAGGAATAAACTCTGTATTAGCACTTCTGTTGTATTTCATCTGATTAAAGCGGAGGAACACGTTGTGCTGTAGGAACTGTTTGTTAGGATTCTCCTGGAATGCTTAAAATCCTAAGAAATAAAATGATATCCTCCTCAAGATGCTAGATGACACATGAACAGTTGCATCATCTTTATAAGTAGCAGCAGACTCTCTTTAGTCTGAATTTGACCTTTTTCAAAGTGCTAAAAAACATGGCACATGGAGCTTATACAATCAGAGAAACTGAAGCAATAGCTTGGTGTTTGGCTTTGCTCAGTTTGGTTGTGCACACAGATCTGAACTTTACCTTTTGAGACAGATGTACTGGAACATCCCAATGACTTCTGTTTAACGTCTTATTTTATGAACAAAAGTTTTTTCATAACACACCGAACTCCAAACAAATTCTTGTCAGGATTCAACAAAAGTTTGAAGCTCCATGAAGTGGAAGGCTTTTCCTTTTAAAGTTGTTAGATCCTGATCAGTTTTAACATCACTTGGATTTGCTGCTGCAACTCCATGACTTCGTGTGTGGATTTTGCATGAACACTTGCTGAAGTAGAATTGTTCAATTGGCTGAAATACTGCACTGCAGAGACAAAATATGCAACAGCAGAAGGCACCTGCGTTGTTCCACATGGCACAAAAACAAAGAGCAGGAGAACAGGTTTGAGAAAACTTCCTTGAGATAGTTTCGCTCTCTCCGTTTCTTGGCGGGAAGCAATCAACTGCCTCTTTCATTAACTGTCGCTTCGAGGGAAATTATTCCCTGAAATAGTCCCGGCTCTTTGACTACTTTTTATTTTAAAACAAAAATACTATTTTAAAGCCTATATATTTTATAAATAACTTTTTTCCATGCCTTGGCACAGTATTATTTAATAACTGAGACAGAAACAGGCAAAAGACGACACAAAAAAATCAGAATGATGTGGACACCCAAAAAATGTTTGGCTTTGATTATCTGTTACCTAAACAGTTGCGCAACAGTTTCACAACAACTGGGTTTTCAGACCGTTTCGTAGGATTTTCTAACAATAGCTGAAGAGCCACCACACCCACATGTGAGATGCAGTCATATTTAGGTCACTTTTAATAATGAGGATTGCTAAAAGTTGGAGCTATTCTTCTAAACTTCCACTAAGTGTGCCAGCAGGGTTTTGTTGCATCATGTTCCCTTTACTCTTTGTTGGGTTAGTGCTTGGTTTCATTATTAATGAAACCAGCTAAAAGCAACAGGGATCATTTATGAAATGAAAACATTGTTTCATTGTCAAGATATGCAGATATGTGACTGCGGTGTTGCTCCAGCTGCACAGGTTACTGTCAAAGAAGGGAAAATGTTTGCCAGCACACTTCTTCATGAACGCTGATAAGTATGTGCCTTGTTTTGTAAATTTATCAAGCCACCATTCTTGAAGTGTGTGGTTTGGTTATTCAATTTCAGAACAACAGACTTCTGATATTCTTGTTGAAGATAGTTTTGTTTATTTTACTTCACCAGTTTAGCAACGCTCAAGTCAGTGTTTGATATTATTGCAGTTTTCCAATGACATTTTTGTCTTCGGTAAAAATAGCTTCACGAGGCACACATGCCTGAAAAACTTTGAAATATTTGATTTCACATTACATAAAGCAATTTTAAATGTATGGTTTGACTTTTTCTTTGCCACTTCTCAAAAATGAGAAAAACAAAAAAAATTCTGTCTGTCAAGAAAGGCAGATACTCAGTTGATCTTAGTAATTTAGGAAATGGCTCCAAGAGAACAAGTTTTTTGTCTAAACTTGCTCTTATCAGTCTGAGAAATGGCTAAATCAATACAATGGTCAAACAGGCTTAGCAATGATTGACCAAAGTTCAAGAACTTAAAAAGGTCCTCAACACTCACTGGTAAAAACTGTGACAAATGTTTCAGTGGGAGATTATACATCTCCTATAAATAAACTATTTTGTGATTCTTTTTTTGTTTTTGTTTTTTTGTCATTCTGTATTTACCTGAAGGTAAATACAGAGTGTTTTATATGGAAGATTACATATGGAAAGCAGCATTCTGTCAAACTGGAGCATAAAAAACATAAGATGTTTTGGGCCATACCATTATTTTTTGTTTATTTGGGAGTTTTCAGAGCAGGTCTGCAGTTCAAAATATACAGAATTGGTCCAAAAATACTGGTTTCATACCTAAAATAGAAGTTATAGTAGGCTATAGCTTCTTTTAGGAATCTTTACTGGCACCCAAACGTAAAAAGCATTAAAAATTGCTGTTGGATCAGCTTTATATAAATTCTTTCAAAATCACGTTCGGTAACCATCTATAAAGAGTTTTTAATACTTTTTCTGACAGGTTTTCAACTCTTCAATGCATTTATTGTATGAGTCTGGACAGCCATTGCCTGGCTGGCAGAGTCAAACACCCCTTGAGGTGGTAATTTGAATATAACTTATAACTATGTTTTATTGTCTGTCACACATAGAGTAGAGACTTTTGGCAAACTAATCTGCCATTAAACGGGCACCAGCAGGTCTGAATATTTTCTGTTCTGCTCACCATTTTCAAATATGATTTAATTGATTTTCAGGACTTTTCGGACTTTATTTTAAAGTTAGGAATAAGTTTTCACCTCCTTGCTGTGAGGTTTCAGATGGAGTGGCCCGAGAAGAGAACACGTCCATTGACGTGTGCGTTGGGTTCGTTTGGGAACTGTTTATTTTGAGAGGAATCTGATACATGCTGGTTTCCTGGGGAATCAATTGTGCCATCTGATGCTGATCATGGAGTGTGACTGCACACGACACAGGTATATCCGTTACCTGGATCCATGTTCTTCTCACAACACTTGTGATGTTTTCCAGCTGGGACTTTTAAAATTTGATTTAATAAAAACCATGAAAGGAGTTGATAGAGAAGGCCCAGGTTTGACCTGGGTGCATAAGCACGCCTGTCTACCAAAGTTTGATTTCAAAAGCGGTACGCCTTCTGTCCTTTCCCACAGTGATCACATAGCCTTTAGTTAAGTTTGCACTGATTATTGAGGCTTAAACACCTGGCAGATGTCACCCTCAGAGCTGCAAAGATCATCTCCGCACAGTTGTCTTCCTGATTTTGCAAAACAAGATAAAAGGACAAGTTAGGGCAGAGACCGGAGGTGTCTGTATGTGTGTGAGACTTTGCTTCATTCCCACATCAATACCAGTTTGTCTGCGGCAAGGCAAACCGAAAACTTGTGATTCGGTCTGTTGAGAAGCTGATTGGCTGCATTTAGCTGTTGTTCCAGGACTTCGAGATGGGCCATCCCTCTCCTGAGTCCCCTGCACTGCTGGCAGAAGACCGGTGTGTTGTAGAACCGGAAGGAACAGGAAGAGTTTCTTCTGTTGTAACGTACTGCCATGAAAGCTTTTGGTTTCTGTCTTAAAAATTAATCTAATCTTAAAGAATCACTGTTGCACATCTGAATATCTTTTTAATGTATTTATTAAGATAACTTTAGCTATTCTATTTTGAAAATATGAAATACATTTATCTTTAGCTCTCTTTACTCTGATACCCCCAAGTAAAATCCATTGGAGTCAATTCCCTTCAGAATTCACCTCATTGGTAAATAGAGCTCACCTGCATGTAATTTAATCTCAGTGTGAACCATTCCTTTAGGGTTTTTAGGGATTGTAGAGCATAGAAAAATAACATGAAGAACAAGGAATATACCAGACAGGTGAGGTGTAAAGTTGCTATGAACATCTCACAGCGCACTGCGGCTGGAAAATCAAAAGATTAGTGCAATCGCAAACCTCCAAAGACATGGGCACCTAGATTGACCAGCCAGGCAAAGAGAGAATTTATTAGAAAATTAGTCAAGAGGTTTATTGAAACTCTAGAAGGGGTGCAGAGATCCACAGCTCAGGTTGTAGAGTGCTTGTTAAAAGTCCTATTTAAATTTTCCTAAGTCTTGTTGGAGACATGGCAAACAATTGTGGTTTGAGCCATAAAGGAACTTTCTGAGCTACATGCAAAAAGTGTAAAAAAAAAAAAAAAACCATAAAACTACTGCACATCACCCTGGATGGACCATCCATATTGTGAGGTGGCAGCACAATGCTGTGGGGATGCTTTCCTAGAAGGAACAGGCAGTCAGGTTAGAGTTAATGGAGCTAAATACAGGTTAATGCTGGATGAAACTTGTTGGGGGTTGCAAAAGACTTGAGACTTGGGCAGAGGTTAATCTTCCAGTAGAACAATATCTCTAAACGTGCAACCGGAACTATAGAAAATGGTTTAGGTCCACTCATATTCATGTGTTAGAAAGCCCATTACAGATTTTTAACACCTGGCCACCCCTCTTTGTAAAATTTCTTCCCAAGAAAAATTATTTGCCAACTAGTTTAATAAAAACATGATGGTTCCCATTATGCTTATTTGAATCTCATTTTATTTAATTTTAAGTAGTTCATTTTTAGTTGTAGTTAGTTTTTATTATGGTGTCATTATGCCCTGATTCCCTCATTTCTCCACATTCAACACATGTTCTAATCCCTTAGTGTTTCTTGGATCACAATAAAAAAAGGTTTAAGCAGATGTTTGGTTATTTTGTTGTGATCTCATCTGAATTTATTATTTATTTCCATGCCAAATAAATCCGAACTAAGCTGCTTTTGGCTCCTGGTTTCCAAACCTGACTGGAATAGTCACACAGTCAATACGATCAGAATGAATATCCAAGTCTGAGATGTAAACATGAGTTTATTGAGTTCATAAATTATCAGCAGCAGGATTCTCACAATCCAGCAGTGACAGATGGTGTCATTAATATGGACAAGATTACAGAGTGATGGACGAGTGACAGTGTGGGGCTTGTGTTGATGAGCAGGCCTGCCCCACCCATCACTACAGGCGTCTCTAGTTCTGTGTCCTGTCATGGTAACTAGATAGGGATTTTCCTAGACTCACTTAGACTCACTTACATGCTGAGCAGCTCTCTGTTTACACATGTGGACAGAAGGCTTTTCAGCAGCCAGTCCTGTTAAACTAGAGCTATGCTTTTCTTGTCTTAAAGTACCGGTACCACTGGTCCATTTCTTTGCGAAGTGCTTTTGTCTGACTCATTTGTTAGGATCACAACCATGGGAATGTTTTCCATTTGCTCAGATGTCAAACATTCTACCATGTCATGCCTGTTCAGCACACCAGGAAGTGGAAAAAGCTTCACACTCAATGTTAAATTTACAGAGGGCAAATTAACAGAATTAGGAGGGTGTCGTCACAACACCTAAACGGCTTCTTGAGATTTTGGTGCCTCTCCAAATCGTGCAAGCTAAAAGCCAAATTAAAAACGAAAACACTGTTGTTTTTCATGTGTTTGAGTGTTTCTCTGGAGCTGCAGGCTTCTGTTGAAAACATGGTTTTAAGCTTACTTCGCTTGACTGATTTCAGTTCACTTACACCATCTTGTGGCAAAACAGCAAAGTTTACGTCTCTGTACATGAATTCAAAGGAAGCAAAGTTCAAAATTCTGTTAAGAGTGTAGTCAGGAAATGTTGATTTTTAGTATTTCTTAAACTAATTTAAGAGACTAATTCTAAAAGTTAGTCATTATATATATGAATAAATTTGTACAAAATAAAGTATTTTAAACATGTATTTATAGTAATTTTACGGTGGTGGTTTATGGGTAAATAAACTTCAAATTATTAATGTTTGCTACAATTATGTTTTAACATTGATTATTCATTAGTTATAAGCCATAATAATAACTACTAGATGCAAAAGCATAGTCAGTATATGATCTACATCATTTATGATTTTCACTATTTGTATTGCGTCAATGAAAGAAATTGGTGCAATACAATTGCGCTAATTTTCCTAATCAAATTTACAGAGTTTACCTGTAGTTTTACATTTTTGTAAATTAATGATGCAACACAGAGCAACCTCAATGCCCCTCTACCTTTGAAGCCTTGGCAACTCCTGTGTTTCTCCTTTTGATTTTGTTTATGAGGTCAACATCAGCAGCATCTGCTTCCTGGCTGACCAATCGGGGTGAGGTGACGAGCAACAACAATGAGATTCAGAGTATCTAAGTGTGAATGGAGGGGTGTTATGTCAGGAATTAGGCAAAAGAGGATTAGTGTCTTTCGCCTAATTCTATTGGCTGTCTAGCCGCTCTCCTATTGGACCTTCACTGATGACATCAATGTCATCAAAACAAGCCTGACTGCTTTTGAGATGCTCCTTCATCTGTTGATCAAAAGTCTGTTTATTGAGAGTATATCTTTGCCCTTCCAAACAATTTTTGTGTATTTTACTCTAAACTTTTGGATCACTTTTTATCTGAAATAAGAAGTAGCAATGGTGGTACTTTCAACTAATAACTTTAGCTTATATTTTAAGTGCTTTCCATTTGTTTTGAAGAATAAGGGTAAGTGAAAACAGCCTTATTTGCTTGTAGAAGTCTGATATTTGTTGCTGCTCCCTGGAAGTCTAAAGTATTTTATTATTGATGTTCACACAACAAAATTTACATCAAGAGACGTTGCTAAGAATGCTAATGTTATATGTTGACATTTAGCACCTTTTTCAAGAAACAAAAAACTGTTTTTAAAATTTTACACAAGAATTT
Source organism: Poecilia latipinna (assembly GCF_001443285.1). Classification (NCBI taxonomy): domain Eukaryota; kingdom Metazoa; phylum Chordata; class Actinopteri; order Cyprinodontiformes; family Poeciliidae; genus Poecilia; species Poecilia latipinna. The sequence goes on along the minus strand of NW_015113120.1, from coordinate 78,572 downwards.
AAAAGGAATTTAAATTAAGCCTACCTGTAAATAACTAAACAGTTTTCTTTTCTGCATCTCAGAAGCCACTGTAATGCTGTTACAGAAAAAGAAAGTGAAAACTGGCAGCAGCCACTAAGCTAATTCCAGTCTAATTAAAGAAGTAGAACAGCTAAATGCAGAGCAGTTCTCACTATTGCATAAAGGCCTTGTCATAGGTTGATGATCTGAGTCTTTAATGTTTTGAAGTACAAGATAAAAGTAAGTTTGATACTATTTATTATTGCTTATTTTGATGTATTTGGGACTAATCTACATACACTAGAATTATGGATCTCCTATTTCTAATGGATCTCAATGGGGTTACAGTGTTGGTAAAAATCAAATAGTCCACACAACCATAAAAATCAAACAAATAAGTCCATAAATAATATGTAAGAAAGTGGAATGGTACAGGGAATAAGTATTCAGCATATATAATGAAATTAGTTCATTTATCTAGCAAACCCTTGGTTTGCAATGGCACCCTCAAGATGGTCATGTTTTTACACATGTAAGCTAAGTTGAAGTCCTACCTATTATTTGCACTCCCATGTATTTGTGTGCGTCTCATTTCTTACTGTTCTGGTCTCTCTGCTTTGTTAGTGTTTCGTCAAAAGAAGCTTCAAATTAATGTGAGCTAATCCGGTTTTCCTTTTTTTCTTTTCTTCCCTCCAAGCTGTCCCAAAGCTAAATGATGATGACAAGACTCCAGCTCCCCCACAGTTCCAGGAGAATGTCTTTATCGAGAGCAGCAGGTCCAAGTACGTGGAGGACCTCCACACCGAGGCCCTCGAGGGGCTGAAAATGATGCAGGAAGAAGGTATGCTGATGTGATTAATTTGAAAGGAAGGGATGTTGTTACTTGTATGAATTTGCAGTGAGTCTGAACATATGTTTTATTATTTATTTATTTATTTATTTTTGCCAGAAAACAGTAATGGAGTGGAGTATCAAGATAATGAAAGCACAGTTGTAAGTTTGGCACGCAATTTTATGTACAAATAAATGAAATGTTTTTGTTATCTGTTAAATCTATTTTTACATTTCATTTTATCCTAGTCGACTGTGACGGTCCAAACAGACGGGGAAAGTGCGGGGTTCGTGACAGACAGCACCATTCCTGACACATCCTCGGTTATCTCGAGACAATCATCGGTGTCCGCAAGATCGTCCCGCTCTGGACTCACCAGGCAAGGTAATGAGATATAAACAGTGTTTATTTCCTTATTATCATACCATAGGTATCACACTTGGATTTGTTTACTTTTACCCTATTTTTTTTTTCCTTTTCAACATTTGTTTTCATATAAACTTTTACCAAAGTTTAAAAATGTACTCTAAATTGTCATAGCATAGCACAACAAATTTGGTTATATGACTCAACTTGATAATATCTTCCACTAAAGATGCTCAGAGGTTTCATTCTATCACGGATTAGAATTATTTGTTATATTTCATTAGACTCTGTGGGTCCAGTTTTAAAATCAGGTCTGCTAACCTGATTTTATGTAAAATATGACATAAAATCTTAAGAGAATACAAAATTGAATTCACTTGTAAGTGATGTTTGAGCATTTGAATGGTTATTTATCCCAGTCATTCATCAAACATCTTGAACTAGGAAATAAAAAGACTGTTCTGCAATGCAAGCACGTTGATTTGGGGGAAATGGAATAGGTTGTGCCGAAATGTGCATCTGAATTGGCAAAGGGAATAAATGACTCTGTACCAATTTTATTATCTAACTAATTTAACCCACATTGCAAAAATCAGTTGTTTCATCATAAATTCAATTTGTTTAAGAACAGTAAAAGCTATTTTAAAAATAATTTCAATTATTGTAGTTTGATTTATTGCATTCCTACCTGTCTCATGCATAGGTAGGAAATGTAACTTATTGTATCTTATTCTGAGAAGTTAAAAGCACCTGTTTTATATTTAGTTTCCTGCTTTTCTATGCTTTTTCAGCATCGACATTCAGACCACTGAACTCTGGTAAAAAGTCAGAAAAAAGCAAAACACGAAAACGTCACCGGAGGACTGTTGCAGGGATTCCACGACATGTTCAGAAAGAACTTGGTATGCAGCTAATTTTTGTAAGAACATAACATTTTCTGTTGCTTGCCTGTAAACTTTTTTTTTTTTTATTCCATCAGGCTTGGATAGAGTGGGATGGACAGTAACTCAGCGGCTGGATGAAGAACAACTTTTCAACGGAGATACAGATAACAGCCCTTTGACTGGGCCAGAATCACCAGAAATACTTGGCTCTAGCCCTCAAGCCTCAAACATCATCCATCCACTTAGCAAAGAGAAGGTGGCGCAGCTGAATGCTGCCCATGCTGCCCATGCAGATGACCTGGCCCTGCTGCACCGTTTCCCTCCTCTTTCTGAAGCTGTGCGGAGACCTCGGTCCGTGGCTGTGCCGTGGATGACTACTGCGTCCAGTCTCCAACAAAAGCCCCCTAGCCCAGTCATGACTATGTCACCCCAGGCTGCATACATGTCTAAAATAATTCCCAACGCTGTTCTGCCACCCTCTATTGACGTAGTGGAAATCAGCCGCAGTCGAAGTCGCAACAGTGTCCGCACGGTCAGCAAGAGCAGCCTGATGGTGTCCAGCCCAGCTCCCTCCCGTGCTTCGTCTAGAGCTTCTTCATCCAGAACCACTTCCTCCAATATCACCTCTGTCTCCCGCTATAATGGTCCTACTCTGTCTGACACTTCCTGTTGCAGCAGCTCAGATTCTTCAAACACCTTGGTGTCTGATTCTTCAACCATCTCCAGCAGCAGCATGCAAAAAATGCCCTACAATGTTGATACGTCTGCTAAACATTATAAGGTCAATAGCAATTCTTCTAATGGCACCTTCAACACTAAGGTCCTAATTAAGGGACAGCAGAAAGATGGGCAATTTGTGCGTAGCCTCTCTGTCATTAAGTCCAAACGAGCTCCTCCTCCTCCAAGTCGCTCCTATTCCCTTCACAGCAAAGTGAAACGGCGATCACAGGATCTGGTAGAGCTTCCAATAGAACCATCAGTCCCTAGCAAGGAAAAGGAAAACCATAAACCTGGATCATCTCCATTGCCCTCATGTGTAGACAGCCCTGGTTATCATGGAGACACCAGCTCTCTAGATGACTCTACAGGTTCCACATTATTCGCTTTAAAGAAACCTCAGCTACCAGCATCAAAGACGGAGGATTTGAAAAAGGCTGCAGCAACAGATTTCAAGGACCCTTCAGAAGAAAAGCAGGAAAAGTTTCAAGAGAACAAGCACACTAGATTATTGTCTCCATCCAGTGGTTACTCCAGCCAAGATGGAACATCCCCTCAACAGCCTCCCAGCACATCTCCAAAGCACAAAAAGGGGTTCCTTACAAAGCTTCAAAAGTTATTCTCTGGGCCAAACTCTTCTAGTTTGGCTCCAGCTGTCTCAACCCAGACAGGGATTACTGAACCTAAACATGACACAGTGAGTGTCAGCCCCTCAGTTCGGACCCTGAGAGAACTCTTCAACATCCCTCCCCCACCCAAAGTCCATGCCCCACCACCGCCTCCCCCTGAGGTATGGGCTCACAGTAAACGTTCATTTGAGTTACTCCTGGGGCCTCCTGCTCCTGACAACCCTATTGCCATCATAAAGAAGAATCCAAAGGACAGGAGACAACAGAGACAGTCTCCCTCCGTGTCTAGAGAAGGATCTGTAAAGAGCGTTGCAGTAGAAAGAAAACACAAGTACACGGCAGAGCCTATGAATGAATCGCAAGAGGCAAAGAAAGTTCAAGAAAGTGGGATTTTAAATGCAGAAATTCACAAAGAGAAGACTGAAAGATTGTCTCAGAATGGAGATTTGAAAGGTAGCGTTAAGGAAGAGAAAGAGAGAGTATGTGACATTTTAAATGGGATGTTAGTGAAGGATATAGAAACATGTGAAAGGAAAGGTCAGAAAACGTCCAGCCAAGCTGCAGGGAATATTTCTTCATCGGTGAGTGGTCCTCTACAACTCGCCGCCATACAGACCACTGAGGCTTCCAGATCTCTACAAGTTGTTTCGCCTGAATCATCCTGGCCTCCCCCTCCTCCACCAATGGCTCAAGCTGGCGTCAACGGAGCAGATGGGCTAGATTTTCCACTTCCACCACCCCCATTCTTCAGTGAGGAGGGAGTGATTTCACCTGTTCAGGTGCCACCAAATAGGAACAATTATGGTTGCAAATCATCACCTGGAGCTGTGCTTACTAGACAAGATGTGAAAGGAGATCATGTTGAGGTGCCTCCTTCATCAGGTATCCCTCCTCCCCCACCCTATACTGCTCCCCTTCCACCAACCATTGAGACTGAAAAGGGCTCTGTCCCACCAAAAGAGTCTTCAGCATCTACTTCACCTGTTAAAGAAGTTCATCTTCCAACAGCTGTAGAGGTTTCTAAAGACTTTACTCTTCAACATACCCAGGAAACATCTTACTCCACTGAACAGGCAGGTCCTCTGAGAAAGTATGTTGCACCTCAGAGTATTCCACCCCTACCAACACAGCTCCAGTCGTCAGAGCAGAAGATAGATTCTCCAGACAAGAGCGCCCCACCAAAACCTGAAACTAAAGATTTACCAAACAGTATTTTAATCCCTCATCAGAGTATTCCTCCCCCTCCTCCTATAGAGCCTCTGCTCAAGTTTTCAACTGATAATTCAGGAACTGACGAGGCACCAATTTTACCACCATCTGAGTTCAGAAATGCTTCTTCACTAAAAGAGGCAGAAGAAATTGCTTCTACTCAACCTATTAACATTCCGTTGCCTCCACCTTTGCCAGCACAGATTCCTGCGAACAGAAACCATAAATATGGCCCTCTAAGTATAGAAAACCAACACCAAACGACAGCTTGTGCATCTGATGTACACAGAGAACAGTCGAATGTTATCACCCCTTCCCTATTGAAAATGGTCAAGCTTCGGTCTGTTGAAAACAGTCTGGAACCCCTTGAAACTCGAGAGCAGGCCTCTTCTAAAGGTGTCTTTAAGCACCCCTCTTCTACTATAACATCATCACTTATGCAAATGGTCAAACTTCGGTCTGTGAACAACAGCCCTGAACCCACTGAAACTTCCACAGGCATGGAAGAGGAACCAACACCGTCTTTTCTCCAAAAGGTAAAGCTTCGGTCCATCAACAACAGCCCCGAACCAGCTGAAGTTACCAAGGAGTCAGGCGAGGCATCAGTGTCCAGTACCACCCCATCCTCTCAGCAGATGGTCAAGCTTCAGTCTATTAACAGCAGCCCTGGACCCCCTGAAGTTGCCAAAGATGAAAGTGAGGCATCGGCGTCTGATGCCACCTCATCCTCTCTGCAGACAGTCATGCTTCGGACTGTTAACAACAGCCCTGAACCCGCTGAAGAGATCAAGGATGCAACCAAGGAGTCTGTAAAGAACAGTCCTGAACCCCTTGAAGTGAAAGAGCAACCAAAGCCTGAGACCCCAGTGAACCAACAGCTCCCTGACAAAGAGCTCCCAACTTCATCTTCCAGTAATGAGGCTCCTCAGAAGCCCATCAGAAAATCTCTGATCATGACACATCCCACTTCCACATCTCCACCTGCCACCATCACCTCACCACCAACTCTGTCTCAGTCTGTTGAAGTTTCAACTGCAACTTCACCAACAGTTGTCTCTCCAATGAAAAAGTCTCCTCCTGCCACAACCTCTTCTGGCTCCATGAACCTGCAAGAGGCCATTCGCCTCAGGACAGCTGCCAGATCGAAACAGGGTCCTTCTTCTCGGCTCTCACCTTTGTCCCCTGCAGACTATCTTAAATCGCCGTCAAGCACTGCAAGCTTCATCTTCTCCAAAAGCAACAAGAAGGCAGTGATTGAGACGAAGCAAAAGCAAGAAGAGAAGGAAAATGTGCAAAACAACGTGGAAGATTCCACTAAGGTGACGAGTGAAGGAGAGTCGAAGATAGTAGGGAGAGTGCCACCACCTGTAGCAAAAAAACCGAAAGCAAAGGGTAAAGAGGCTGAGGTCAGTGATGCTGTGGAGCAAACTGCAGGACAGGAAACACAGCTAGATGCTCTCAAAGGTAAGAGCAATTTGAACAAAGAGATTAACTTGTTTTATTGGTCTATGCCTGAAGGAATAAATGCTTTGAAAAAAAAAATTAGTACTATTTAACTTAACAGTTCTTGTCATGCACAGAGCTGCACTGCTTTAACAGTCGTCATTCAAATCGGCGTCACTGCTACAGTCCAACCCATTTCGCGTACTACAAATCTAATTGTATCTGTCTTTTTTTGTCTGCAGATACCACAGAGGAAATAAACGGGACAGCAGGTACTGTTCAGAGCGGGACATCATCAGCATGAATGCAAAGCCTGAAGGAGACCTTGGAAGGACTAAATAACACTGACTTCTTTTTGATGCAACTGTTTGGATTTGAATTGATATGGTTCTTATTTTCAGAATTTATGCATTAGAAAGTTGTTTGAGTTTCATGTTAATGGTGTGGGTCTTAATTTTTATTAATTCATTTTGCATTTTAGAGAAAGCAAGTAATGTATATTTTTCTTGCCAGAGGGACTTTTGTTCATGGTACTTAAGACGTGGAGGGAATATGCTGCCCTCTAGTGTCAACAAGTGATTGCACCACTTAAAATATGTCCTGCTGAATCAAAGCTTCAGTCTTTGCTTGTATCAATGGGATCTTTGGGAACTGATTTGTGTTTATATAACATTTGTCTATTTAACATATCTAATAATTACAGATGTGTTCCACAGAGTTCTGTATATTTTCCAAAAGAGTTTCCACACCAATTATCTTTAAAAAAAAATATATATATATTAAGTTATTTCTGTCTTTTCATTGGACTTTCCTAGAGAGGATTTCACTCAATGCAAAGTACATGGTTTAAATTTGCAGTCGTTTGTCAAATCAAAAACTCTTTATGAAGCCCATTTCATGCTGCTTTCGTTACTGACGGTGGGAAGCGATGCTTTCCACTCAGTTCCAACTTATTTTTTTTCAAACTGGTTTTGGAGGCTGAAATGGAGGATATGATCATTTATTATGAAAATTAAACACTTAAACACTGAAAGAAATTGTGTGATTTTAATTTCTGTACCATGAGTGCTGTGAAAAACTATTCTCTCCCTGCATTTCACATATTTTAACAAAGTTGACCTGATTAAGGTGGGTCCACCCACCCAATCTAACCATGCTCCATGTAAAAATACATCAGCTCTCCAAACCTAACTAGTTGTACCACTCTTGGTTGCAACCATTTCCATCACATGTACAATGAGTCTTTTGCAAAACTATGGAGGAATTTTGGTCCACAATTCTTTGCAGAATTGTTTTTCAACCACATAAAGTATAAGGCAAAGTCAAATAGGATCGCAGTAGTATCCTATTTGACCAAGTATGTTTATTTTCTGAATTGCTGTTTTGGATTATCTTGGTCACTTGGCAAAAGTCAGAGGAACTCTTGTTTTTGGTCTGCAGTATTTTTTTACTTGTTGCTCTCCTATAGATGCCATTTTTAAAGTGTCTTAATTATAACCACCAACCTGAAATGAAGCAAATGGAGCATGCAGTACTTGGATGTTCTAGGATCCACTCTTGCAGTATTTTTTTTGTAAGAAAACCACTACTGGAGGTTAACTACACTTCCATGGTTTCAGTATTTGAAAATGGCTCCAACTTAAATATCACATGTTCTGAATTTAACAGAATGAGTCAATGGGTTATAGTTAATTGGTTCCAATTATAAAATAAGTTTGATATGAAACATGTAAAAAAAAAAAAAAAAAAGTCCATAAGGTGGCAAATACTTTTCTACAGTACTGCTTAAGCTTTTTTTTTTTTTTTAAGTTCAAATTTTTGTTTGGGTATGGCAAAAATCTAATGCACATTTGATTAAGCAAATGTTCATAGGGATGGGCAGACTAGGCCATTAAAAATTTTAAGGTGGCACAACAGAAGAAATGGTGAACTATGCTATCATTTTTCCAGAGTTTGTACTGAATATTTTTCCCTTATTCTTAAATAGATTAACTGAGTAAAGATTGAGTTTAAACTTAAGTTATCACAAGACACTTCAGTCATTGGATTTCTGTCATTTATTGTGCACAAGCAAGTCAAAAATCAGATCAGTCCTCAAGCAGATGGGCCATCTGTTTTATGTCCATGTGAAATACCATGTTTCCTCCTGTTCCTCCATCTCACCATCATCATTCCTTCCTTGCATCATCCTCCTGTTCTCATCCCCTTTACATGCATGCTTCTTCGTTTTTCCTTCCTCCGGGTTGGGGGGCTTCAGCTTCCCCTCACGGATGACATCAGTAAACATCTCCTTCCAATGCACCCTCGGAAGAAGCAGATCTTTCACCTCAGTGATTTCATCTTCACTTGCCTTAAAGGCTTCTTCATATCTTGATTCACCTTTCCCAAACTCATTTAAATCTGATAATTTAGGTTCACTCCACTTGTGCGCCAAGACCCCCTTACTGTCAGCCAACTCCTCCAATTCTGGTTCCACCGTTTCTCCACGGATTGTTTCACTTTCTTCAAGCCATTTATCGTTTGCCTTTTCATGCTTTTCACCAGCTGCATCCTCCCAAAGTTTTTGATTGTCATTTAGGTCTTTGTAATGTAGTTTGCCTTCATCTTCTCTTCCCCTGTTGTCTGCAGATGGGATCATTTCTTGGTACCAATTCTCAGATGTGTGTGGCTGATCAGAGATTAGTAATGGTTTACTGACAGCAAAACCTTTGGAACAAAGACCAGAAGTGTTTGGTTCACTAAAAATTTAAAGCATTAAATAAATATACATAATATTGCATTCACCGATAATTTAAGAAATTTTTAATGATGGCTGGTTCACTTAAGATCAATGGGTCTTGTCAACAGCAGGCTTAGATTGTGGTATGATAGTCAATAGCCATGTCTGAAAATTGATTAAAATTTCTATTGAAAATTTGAGACTCTTTTCTCCCCCAACAATCCAGTGAAAAGTTAAATTTGACATTTTGGTCAATATTAATTACATTTTAAAGCATGTGTTATGTGTAACACAGAGGAATGAGTGAAAGAAGATATTCATTGAAGAGCACAAGCGCCCTATAAAGCTGAGCAGAAATGGACAGACTGACAAACCTTCCAGTGCCCTCCGTGGTTTTGAGGTCACACATGTTGAATCACAGCACTCGCATATTGAATCCTCACCAGTGAGTGCTCGCCATCTGTAAGAGAAAATTTACAGTTTACCTAGAAACAGTAAACAGATACTTAGATATGCCTCTATTTTTAAAGAAATCATTGCTCACCTGCCATCTTGGTAGGTGCAGGATTTTTGAGCAGGCCCCGGTTCCCCTGATGTGACAAACAACTTGCAAAAGATGGTGACCTAAAGAGGACGATAAATTACTCTCATCAGTTGCATATTTCAAAAAAACAAAAAACACCTTTAGCACCATTATTTGCCATCCTCACCTTAGTGTCGGGGTTGGCTGTAAACTGGAATGTCCTCAAGGAGAACCTCAGGGTCTTGTCAGTCCGAGAAACAAACTGCGAGGATCCAGGTTCATGCTTGCTGTCCAGCATACACCTGTGGATTCAAAAGAAAAACAGAAAAAAAATTACATGTATATAAATAACAAAACACCTAAATTACCATTTTTCTGAATACATACCCAAAGTTGTCTATTAAGGTGTATTTAAGGGATGATTTGGAGCCACTAGAAGGTGCTGCATAGCAGCTGTTGGTGTACAACTTTAATCCAGCAGGTAGATGAGGTGCAGAGACTTGGATATTAACAGTTTGTCCCAGCAGGTACACCTGAGACTTGGCCGGTGTTCTCCACGAACCTGAGCCATTTAGAAAGTCAGTTATGCCACAGTGAAGATGTGTTGAACCATGTCGAGTGAAATATTGAAATACCGCACCTTGTGAAAATAAGCCAGAGTTTGTAACAAATAACGAAAAAAATAAAATTTTCAATAACATTCAAATTGATTGAGCCGTCCACTATGAATGTAGGGCTTCATAGGAAAACTGTTCAAAATAATAATTTTACCATCCATTAAATTGATCTGGAACTCCATAGGACGTCCCTTCAGTTTTTTGCGCAGAACAACAGTTTGCCATGTGGGCTGCACCGCCAATTGGTAGACGGCATGGTCTCTGAAGGACAAGGAATATGGAAGTCGTTTGCACTTTCAAACTCACTGTATGCCTTAAAATTGAGAGAAGCAAATCTAACCTCTGATAATGACATTCAATGTTGACATCGATTTGGTGCGCTCTGCTCGGAAACCGTTTTGGAGACGGTTTATAGTGGAGCACGTATTTATAGACCAGATAATCGTCCGGAAGCTGTGCGTAAGACAGTTAAAAATGGCTCTGAAACCTAAAAAATGCCACACATGGCTACATGCTTACCTCCCGCACTCCATCGCACGCAGTCAGGGGATACGTGAAGAGTAGGTCACCGTGCGGCCTGGAGATGCCGTTGCTTCTACAGTCCCTGCCCAGCGTCAGCTCCTGCGCCTCTGCGCCCAGACCATAGAAAGCTGGCTTGACCCGCACCACAAAGTCCGAAGGGGAGCAGGTGACAGAAACGTCCGGTGCGTACGCCGAGTCCGCCTTTATCCAAGCCTCTGGCTCCCCAGGAAACAGAGAGGGAGTCACCAGCGTGTAGGAATGAACCGACCTGAGCTGAGACAGAGGAGGCTTGAGCCTGGAAATCCTCTGGATGGCCCCTCTGTCCTCTGTGGTAGACGGTTTAATGACTTTAGACACTTTTCTCCGTGTGGTAAATAAAGATTTGTGCGAATCCGCTGCACAGCAGATAGAGCCAAGTGATAACGCACAAATAAACAAAATAATAAAAAGATGCCACTTTGTTTTCATCGCAGCAGACCGCTTGTTTCTGCCTTCCACCTTCGAGCCGCGTGTTAAAGCGCTTCTGTCGCGGCTGCAAGTAATTATGAGATATTAAGCTTCCTGTTGCTCAAAAAGAAAAATGTGATTCTAGTCTCATCTCGTTTATTTTTCACTTTTCAGCATCATCTTAATATATAGACTCAGATGAACTATTTTAAATTATTTTTGATAAGTTCAATAAAATGGTAAATCCAACTTATATAGCGTTTTTCCAATCATTTTGACCAATAGAATCACGCACCCATTCACACTCACATTTATACACCGATACGCTGATCGGTTGGCAATTTGGGCTAAAGTGTCTTGTCCAGGGGCACACCGATATATGGCAAGTAATTTTACTGCAAATTTAAAATTATACTGTATTTTGTGTTGCTCTGTCACACAGCGGATGTAGAAGATAAGGGGTTTGTGGTGGTGACGAACTCTAAGATACATTTCCAAAGCTCTGCAGTCTGGATTTCTGTTACGTCAATTCAAATTAAACAAAACACTCTAGCACTCTGTTTCAACAATTTTTATTTATTGATTTACAATTTTACATAAAACATTCTTTTAATGATTCAAGTATTGCTCAATGCTGTATATTTACAATTTACATATATGTACAACACGCTAGAAAATCTTCACAGATCTTCAGCTTGCATTTTCCATATCAACACTACAAGTGAGGCATAATGCACTCCAATTAGTGCCATTTCAAAAAAAATCCTAAAGACAATACTACACAGTCCCAAATCCTTCCAGTAATCTTATTGGTCGATCGCATTACTATAAAAGCAGCTCGTTCAACTTTTAACTTTGAAGAATTTGATTTTTTTTTTTTTTTGCTCCCCTGTTAATAAATCACAACATTGTGATTGCATGAGGAAATAATATTCCCTTAGACAACTTGCTTAAATATTTAAATAAAGCCTTCCTCCTTCTTAGTATGTGAGAACATTACCTCTTTTACTCACTGATGCTCAGTTTATAGAGAAAATACTCAAAGGAATTGAAAGGCTTCTTTGCAGTATCAGGAAGTCTTCACCAGATAAATAAAAACTTCAAGCATAAATAGAAAAGCAACTGCCTGTGAGTGAGCTAAACTATGGATTTTACTTCATTTGGTACAAAAATGCATTTTCACCTTCAGAAAATTCAAGTAAACAAAACATGAAATGTTCTTCAGAAAACCAAAACAGTAAACAAAGCTCACCGAAAAACAGTGAGAGAGTGCTTACAAACCCCATGAACTGAGATATTCTAATAAATATAAATAGCCAAAAGCAAAAGTAACATCACACTCCCCTGCACCCACTAGAGTCAGATCTTACAAACCAATAAATAAATATATCATAAAGTACAACAACAAAAATCACGTCTGTAACTAAGATTTGGTGAGGTAAAGCAGACGAAGGAGGAAGTGGAGTGTTACTATGAAAGCTGGTGGATTTTGGCTTCCCACAGAGCCAGAAAAAAAAAGTGGATCATCTCAATACATTTCTGGGAAAACATGAGGTTGGCATATGAGCAGATCTTAGTGCCCTGCTTAGCAATAGATGATAATAAATAATGGTTCAGTTGTCATTTTGGCTTCATGGTGATGAAACTAAAGCTGCTTTCAGTTGAATTCAGTCCCAACTGGTTGAAAAGGCAACAAACAAAATACTTTGGCCACTAGAGGGCGCCATGAACCCGCATGATTTATAGTATAAAGTAGGTTGATGCTGGTGATAAGGCAGCTGTGTTGGTCTGCTGTATGCTACCTATGTATGCTGTATGCTACCTATGCTGACAAGAGTCCAGTGCAGCTGCTACACACTGCTTCCCAGTTCTGACGTTTCCGAGTCGGAGTCTCTGTTAGGAGGATGAGAAACAACAACAAATCAAAAATACAAACATGTGCAAACAACGTAAAAAGACATGCAAATACACGAGGCAGGAGTAAACATTGTACTGCATGTCGTCACTTACAACAAATCCTCCAGTAGTTTGCGGTTGCCTTTTCTCCTCTCCTCATTGATGGGGTAGGTCATAATCACCAGAAGTCCGACGACGATGAGGACGATGGGAACAGGAGAGACCAGGACCTTCAGGGTTAAGCTGACCGCCTCAGGCTGGGAGCACTTACCAGTCTCATATCCAGCAAATCTGCCAAAAATATGCAGCAAGACAGTGGAAAAGTTGAGCTGGTGTGTGCACACTTTGGATGCATGAAGGATTGCACAAGCACATGACTGAAGCAGAGCTGGAGTTTGCAGCACTCTTTGCAAAAGTATTCATACCTTTTGCATACTTTTTCACATTTCAACTTATGTTACAGTTAGAATCTTCTATTTTAAGGGGTTTATGTGACAAAAGTAGTGCCATCCTTATCATACTTCTATTTCAAAGTATGATAACTTTGAAATAGAAGAAAACTGATACAAGAGTCCAACGTCTCCTTTTCATTTCCCGAAAAATAAAATCCAGTGTAAATCTCAGTGTGATATGTGAAGGGCTTAGGGATTTGTTGGAGAAAATTAGTGAACAAAGAGTATCACGAAGATCACGGAACATGGCAGACAGGTCAGGGAGAAAGTTATGTACATGTTTAAAGTGGGGTTAGGTTAGACACACTTTCAAGAAAAAGTAGTTAAGAAGAAAGCAAGTGTACAGAAGAAGCCAGACGAAGTCCAATTTAAAGTTGCCTCATAACATGTTAGAGATGCAGCAAGTGGGGGAAAATGCTCTGGTCAGATGAAAACAAAATTCAACTTTTTGTCCTGCATGTACAGACTGTCTTTGCGGTAAGCAACACTTAACAGATCAACATCGCTGAGACGGCCATGTCAGCATCATGCTATGGGAATGATCTTGAGACCTGGATATGAGGATCGCTGGCCTACACTTTAGTTTAATTGAAAATATGCTGCAAAACTTGAAAAATCCTGGTCACACACTCTCCACCCAGTCTGACTGATGTTGAAGAACGGACAAAACAAAACAGTTTGTAGATCAACCAAGTTGGATGAGAGACATGCCCAAAAAAACTTGAAGCGAAAAGATGGTACTAAAGAGTATTGACCGAGTGGGGCTGAATACAAACACGTCACACTTTTTAGATTTCAGTATTTTAACTCAGGCTACTTTTCTTCCAACTTCACAACTATGTACTACTTTGCGTTGATCAGCCACGTGAAAATCTCCATAGAGTATATTAAAGTTTCTGGCAGCAACGTGACAAAATGTGTTCGAGTTTAAAAGGTTCAAGAGTATGAAAGTTTGTGCATGCAAAGTGCAATAGTTTCAGTGGTGAAAATAGTCATCTATATAAGGATAATGCAGGAGATAACAATAAATTGACTTACTTTAAACTGAGAGTGGAAATGCCGAGAGACAAGCCAGATGCAAACTTGATAAAGAACACATAAAAAGAATAGAAGAGGGCTTCATGACCGTGGACATCTGGATTCTGAACTTTGAAGTCATCCACAACATCCGGAAGCATTGACCTGAGGGGACAAACAGCATTTAGCTCATGATAAAAACCAACAGGAGAAGGAAAAGATGCTGTGGGTAAAACCTGGGTCCTCACCAAGGGAGGAGGAACGCTGCTGCCACACTCACACCTGCTGCCACAGAGACCAAGTAGGAAATGACCAGGTGGCTCTGGATGGAGACGATCAGGATCATGAAGGGTACTGCCCACTGCAGGAAAAGATAGAAAGAAGTCAGATTATTATCCTTATTTAGCACCATAACTTGGAAGTTTTCACAGTCTGTAAAAGTACAGACCAGCATGCCGCAGTACGTCGCCGTCTTCTTCCCAAACCGCGTCAGGAACCACTGCCACCACGGGATGGTTAAAGTTCCAGATACCTGGGGGGGGGGGAAAGGGAGGAATGTTTGATACTCGGTTTGGGTTGAGAATGAATGTGGAATCATGACAGCAAGTGTATCAATCAAGGATGGCAAACCTAGATGTGCAAAGATCCAATCACTGAGATGCAGAAGCACCGATGTAATCGAGACTGCTTAAGAATGTTATTTTTTATAGAATTGACAGGCAACCTAAATTTGATATTTTCACTTTTTCACACTGCAGAGATGTAATTTACATTCCCAACAAACTTTAGAGCTTCTTAAAATCAAGTTGTTGCCATGTGTAGTGTTAAATTTGCAGTAGCTGTGGAGTATCATCATTCCCCATTTAAGATGTTTTGGGTCCTTTCCACCGACTTCAAGAATGTTACATTCACTTTTGAATCTGAGGAGAAAAGGCAAAAAAAAATTGCAGTTGTAGTAAACTAAAGAAATCAAACTGCAGAGGAGAAAAGTTAAAAGTGTATAATTATGTTTGAAACTTTTAAAGCATCCAGATTTGTAGTTAGTGGGATGGAAATAAGAGGAAAAGGGGCCAGGATTGAAAAGATGGAGGACTTAAAATGTTAAGATGGTCTGGCTGCCAGACATGAAGTACAGAGGATGACTCAAGATGTTTGCACAGTACAACAGATAAGGGGAAACTAATTGGTTGGACAATTTGTGAAATCATACGTTTTAGGATCTTTTCCTTTGAAAGACAATCAGAAAAAGATGTACATAATCTAATGCATGACTTATATTTACAGGAATAAAAATATATTTAATTGTTAGATGTACAAAAGCAGCATTGAGGTTAAAAATAAGCTTTTATAATGAATTGGTCAAAAGTATCTCTATGAAAAAAACTGTTGTTCTCTTAGGACAGCCATCTATTGCCAACTAAATACTGAAGCTGCATAACTATGTGGGAGAAAACATTCATATCTGAAGTCAGGAATAATTATGTTGCATTTCTCACAGTGATATGAACAGGAGACAATCAGAACACTGAGACCGTGTCCTCTAGTTTTAGACATTTTGAGGTTTTTTGAAAATTGTTTCATAGAAGATAAAAAACTTAAGACTAAAATCAGTTTTTATTCAGCATCACTGGTGAGTTAAAACCTATTTTCAAAATTCAGCTGCAGTCAGATGCTTTTGCAAGTACTTATCATTGGCAGTAAAATTCTCTTCATTTACAGCTTTCAATGATTAATAGTTAACCAAAACATGGGAGTAGATGACAATACTGATGGTGGTACCATCAGTATTGCACCTCAGACAAAGTGGATGAAATAATAGAGATTAAGGACTAAATGGACAGAAACTAATCAATTTAAATCAACTAATAATTCTGAGAAAAACTTGTTGGTGAATACAGAAAGCCCGTGGTCAAGTTGCAGCTTAACATTGAACATTCAATGAAATATGATCAGTAATTAACCATAATATTGATGCTGTCGGGATTAGAGAAAACCCACAATGAACTCAAGCTTGTGCATCCAATTCTTGTTTATCCAACTCCTTCAAGTTGGAGTAAAATAATTCCCACACTATAATATCCCACACTTTTGGGAAGATTTTAGGAAGAAGCAACTTTTGAACTTTCAAAAGCAAAGTAATTTGTGGGAGAACGTTCCACTTTCAAACCTTTTCCTCAAATATACAACATGGAAAAAGCTTCACCTTCTTATCATGAGGAATAGCATGTTGCAGAAAACTGAGTAAACGATGGAGAGGAGTGGACAGCCAATAGTTGCACTGTAAAGGGTTGCCTAGCAACAGCTCTACTGTAAGTCATCTCTTCTTTTAACACACAGTAAGCACGTGGGTGACCCATGAGCTTAAACGCCCATAAAACTATCGTCACAGTGTGTTAGTGTGAAAAATGTCTCTGAATTGGCCCAGATTAAGGTTTCAGACAGGAATTATGTCCTCTAAAGGCTCAACCCAGACGAAGGCCATTCCAGGAAGGGTCCCTGAGTGGAAAAATTAGAAACACTCACCATGATGACCAACAAGATATTCTGGAAGTCCTTCCTGTGGCCCAGCGCGTGGGTGATGAAAAGGGCAAAGTTTCCTTCCAGCAACTGTAAAAAAGTAAGATTATAAAACAGGGTTATATATGCAGAATATAAACCAAGTACCAGATTCCTTTAGCAGAAAATGAAGCTGAACAGAAACCCTAAAACTCCTAAACAAAGAAAAGCATGAATAATTTTTTACCATGAAGCCCAGCGATGTGAAGAGGAAGCCGATGACCAGTTTGACGTAGGGTCCGTGACTCATGATCACCCACAGGCCTTGACAGAAGGTGAGCAGCGGAGTTGAGGTTTTACAACCACTCTCTGGAAGACAACAGGGAAAAATAAACACAGCTCCAACTCTCTAAATATGTGCCCGCCACATTTTGCAATGGAAACTTTTCATCTGTGAACGATGTGAAAACAAAAATTTAGAACACTGACACATTTGTTTCCAACTAAGTATTTTAAAATGACACAAGGTCATGCGCCATTTTAAATGGCGCATGACCTTCATGTGCCTTTTTAAACAAAGTTACTGTTTGCTGAAGTTGAAAAGTAATTACAATTTTACAAGGCTTACAGTTAAACAGTGTCAGTATACTGCACTTGCAGAGCTACATGTCACTCATACTGTACAGAACACATCTCTCTGTTCAAGTGTATGATCGAGAGTCAGAAAACTAAATATTGAAATTCAACATTGAGGTTTAAAAGTCTCAAAGCAAAGAAAGCTTTGGGGATAAAACATAGAAAGATGTAATGGTTCTGTACCTTTTTTCTCCTTCACACCAAGAAACAAGACTGCAGCACAAACGACGTAGATGATGCAGATGACCCCTGAAGCAAGAAGGTAGGCTCGTTTCTGAAGGAATGGAAACAAGGAGAGAAATTGGTTTGATTGTGTTGACGCTCAATGGTTTAGGAAGTAATATATATACATGGATGTCATGACTTAGATCTTTCTTTGTTATTTAAACTGTTAAAATGGAGAATAAATGTCAAAACTAAAACTTAACTTTATTCATGCCTACATTTACAAATCTAGAGACAGAAACTTTTGCCTGTTCTTTGGAAAACTACTGTAGCTGAGCATTTCTGCACATCCATTTTTGTGTTACTTCAGATTCACGATTGCAGTTAGATTCCCACGGCATCATGCTGCCTCCACCATGTTCTACTGAGGTGACAATGGTTTAGCAGTTCATGATTTTTTTTCCCCTCCACA
Organism: Poecilia latipinna; assembly: GCF_001443285.1. Classification (NCBI taxonomy): domain Eukaryota; kingdom Metazoa; phylum Chordata; class Actinopteri; order Cyprinodontiformes; family Poeciliidae; genus Poecilia; species Poecilia latipinna. Next base: position 60,530 of record NW_015113120.1, on the reverse strand, counting down.
AATAGTATTTTGAATGTTTCTGGAAGTGGAAAAAAAACAAACACTTTTTTTGTGCCATCCTACTGTAGCACGTCCTTACACATTTGTTGTATATCGCACATCAGAGGTACGACGTACCTGGCCCTAAGGGCCAACTATTCTGCATGTTTAAGGTGTTTTCGTTCTGTCACACGCTCAAATTAAATGACTAGACAATTAAAAGGCCATCAAGTGAAAGCTAATGATATCATTTAACTGTCCCACAGTCTTAGCTTTATGCCAGGGAAGAGTGAGGCAGATGTCATTTACTGATAATTAGCTGACTTGTGAAGGAAAGTGGTATCAGAGTAAACCAAATAAAATAAGTTCACCAATTTGGATTCAGATAAAATATAATATTTTTATCTCACCATAGAAGAGACACTTACTGTATCTTCTAGCGAAACTATGGTCGTGTTCACAGTGATGTTTGTGCTGTTGGGGTTTTCAGGCTCAGTGGGACAACTGGAGACTCCACCTACTATCTGTCCCTGGATCGCAGTGCCCAGCACTGTACCCAGCACCTCCACCGTCATACCTGATTGACCCCAAGGTTTAAAGGTCAGCACATTTGATAAAACACCAGCGCTTCACGATCGTCAGGCAGAGCGCTTAACGTACGATAGGCGGTGGCAGAGTCCCGCTCCTTCTGGTCACTGCTGATAAACATGGTGAGGGCTGAATATGGAACATGGAAGCACTGCAATCAGAAACAAACAATTAGATATAGCGAGCGGTGGGATGGAGAGGGGAAAAGAGAAGTCGTCCACGAGGTGCAAACTAACCGTCAGCATTGACTGAAAGAGGCAGTAAAACACCAGGTACCAGATGACTTTTCCTTCCTCAAACGGAGGCACATACCAGATCAGGAGGTAAGTCAGCACTGCAAATGGAGTCGAGCAAAGGATCCTGCAAAGAAGTGAGTGGGAAGTGTTCAGGACACGTCAGCTAAAGTTTCAGCTTCATCATTACTTGCAGTACCTTTAAAGTGTTAATAAACCATATTGAACGTGCTTAATGAATTATCCTTCCTGCTACTGTAACATATCCGCTTAGTTTCTTATCCGAGTCTGCCTTACAGTCGCTGCTTTTCTTCTCTTTCTGCTTTGTGAGTAATCCTGCTAATCCTGCCTTGTTAGAGCTGGAGCGTGCAGAGAGGGTTCAGGCAGGGCAGCATGAGGCGATGAGGGGGCCCTGATCCACCCCACTTCAGTCTGTACCACTGCTTCCCTCAGCTCTGTGAGACCTCCAGCTGACTCCAGCTCCCAGTCTGAGTCGGTTGTTCTTACCTCAGCAGTCCGCTTTTAAAATTCACAACGGAGCCAAGATTACGCCACCTTACAAACATTTCTATAAAACTCCTTAAAGCTTTTCTTGGCCAAATGGCTTAATCTCAGCCAGATCAGGTGGAAAACATCCATTAATGTCGGTGTTCAAGGTCTGGACTTTGAAACACAGATTAGCTTCAATCTGAACTATTCCATTTTACAGAGGGGTTTTTTTTTCCCAGCATTTTGCCAGATTAAGGTTCAGCTTCAATCCCCACAGCATGATGCTGCTACCGCCTTGTTTCACTGTGGGGGAGAGCATGTTGAGGGTGAGGTGCAGTTTTATTTTCTGCCACTGTGGTTTCATCTAATATGACATGACTTGTGTGAAACTAAACGATGACTTTCTTTCAAGACAAAATAAAAAAAAAAAAAAAAAATTATATATTTATAGAGAGAGAGAGAGAGAGATATTTTAATGTGGATAACAACCGAGCGGTGGATCTCTGTGGCTCCCCCAGATTTACCACATGCCTGCTTCTTTGATTAAGGAGTCACATAATTTTAGGTGGACAGCCAAATCTTGGTGAATTTGTAGCTGTGCCATTCTTTGTTTTCAGATGATGGATTGATCAGGACTTTCAGGACGGTTGCTTTATAATCTAGCTCTGCTTTAAACTTCACTGCAGCTTTCTCTCATGTCTACTAACTTGCTGGGTTCTTTGGTTTTCATTATGCTGTTTGTTCACTAACGTTCTCTAACAAACTTTTGAGCTCTCCATAGAAAAGCTGGGTTTATATTGAGATTACATTACATTATTTCAACTATCTGGTGGCAGTTGGTGGCACTGGATTTTATTTCAGGTTTTCATAGCACAATAGGCTAAAAAAGACATATGAGCTTCTTTTCATGAAGGGAAATATGAAAAAAAAGATCAAAGCACTTTTAAGGCGTTGTCATGATTTTTTTTTTTTTTTAAAAAACTCCTATTGTCTGGGATTTATGAAAACCTGACAAAACTGTTTGGAGGTAAATTACATTGTCAAGCAACCAACAATAAAGTTATTATCACAAATATTAACTGCAGGCTTCACCTTTGTTTACAAACTGCCATGCAAAAGAAAGAAAATATGAGTCCCTCTGGGATGTATCGCTAATCACACCAGGATGTTTCTGTATTGGAAGAGAAGCTTGTGAACTTGTACTTTCATATGAAACTGCACCCTCAGCCCTGTAACAATGGCTGAGACATTCTTGATTTGCTCTTCGGTTTCAGTAAATGAGGTTAGCGAGACCCAACAGTCTCTCACATTAACATGTCTGGCCTAACCCCACGCGGTGGTAAGTGTTAAGGGAAATAACCTAAACTTGCTCAAACCTCTAACACTTAGTTTTAAATCTAGACAGAATGAATATTTCATGCATTTGTTACCTTTTTTTTTTTTTTTTTTTTACAAAAAACTTTTTTTTTTAAATTACTTTTTTTTAGACACGTATGGCTTTAAACACAATGCATGCTTTTCTAAGCTTCCCTCCATTATCAAAAAAAATCAAACCTAAACGTGGCGCTCATTGTTTCTCCTTTTCTAATTGGTTGGATCGGATGGTGTGTTGTTGGTGGGACCAATCACAACTGAAGCCACAAACTTCCTCTTCCCTCCTCCTCCTCCTCGGCTGCCTACAACATGCAAGTCGTGCACAGCCGGCAGCTTGTTTTACTTCTCGCTTTTTAAAGGCCTGACAGCTGCCGAGACTGATGAATTGCAGTTAGAAAGAATCATTTATAGCACCTGCTCTGCTCATCTGCACATTCAGATCACAGGCTTAAGAGATATTCTTGTAACCCCGAGAGAACTTCATGTGCCTTACACTAAAAATTAAACATGAATGTCGCCTATTTTTACAACCCAACTTCCTCACTGAGCTCAGCCGTATACATTTGGCTGCTGGGGGTCATTTGATGCTATAAAGCACAATATGTAAATTTTACAGCCTTTACTTATGCTGCCTTTTCTTCGTTCTGTTAAGCTTTATATGCTGGTTGTAATAAAGAACAGACCTGCAAACAGGAGGCGGTTCTAGATTCACAAGTCTGACACACGTGCGGCTGAAATTTACTGTAACATCCAGCTATAAGCAAGTTTAAAGTCAGCCCTCATTTCTTTGGAGTGGTTCTGAGTGTAAGGGCTAAAACGGAGGGAGAATGCAGCTGATGTTCAGAGAAAACCGTGCAAAACTCCTCCATACTTCTTCACAGTAAGATACGCTGATTAGAAATAAACTATTAAGACATGGAGGGAAATAAATGTTAGAGCAGAGATCTGAAAATGGAAGTTCTTATGTTTTCCGAACAGTTTTAAGGGGAAAGAACAAACACAAAGTTTAAGTTTTCCTTGCCCTCCCATTTTCTCTTACATATTCATACTCCCAGTGTAATTTTTCAGTCTAGCTATTTTCTCTTTCAGCCTCTTCAACCTTGTTGCCATGGTTACTGATACCAGGCGCTTTTCTGTCAGCCTCAAGTTTCTCTCCCTTCTCTAATCCGTTGCAGCTCACCTCTTCGTTTTCATATCACAGCGTTCCTTCACATTTTGTATGTACAAATTCTCAACTTTTCCAGATTCCAGTATTCTGGAGATATCTGTCCTCGTTTAGCAATTTCATAAAGGCCTTTCGGGTAGGGTGCAAACTTTCACATTTTTTTATAGCAACTCTTTCTACTCTGACCAGGCTTTAGCTAAGGGGCTTAAAAAGAAGGATGAATGGATGGATAGATGCATGGACAGTTAAATGTGTGCAAGAATGGATGGAATCAAATGAGCAGGAATTTATTGCATCGCTTACTGCGAGAAGATTTCTGGTAATAAAGATTTTCAAGTAGTTGCCTAAAATAAATTAATTAATAAAAAGTTTTAGATACACTTTTTATTGTCACTTTTATTATTATAACAATAAATTCCACAACATATTTTGATAAAATATTAAATCCACCCCTAACGGATGGATGGAAGAATGTATTATTAAGAGACGGATGGATGTACAGATGGATGAAAGGATGATGGAAGAAGAGACAGACAGATGTGATCTGTTGTTCCCTCTCCACACAGCTCTAGATCTGCAAAACTCTTGGATCAAGTTCCAGACCTTTCTAGACTACATAGCAACCCTTGTCATTATCCTTCTGTGTCAGCATTTGCTTAACCAAACTTATACTTACCAGGGCATCATGCGGCCGATGCCAGTCCATTTACTCCGGCTCACCAAGAACCCCACAGTTGGGTCTGTGATGGCATCCCAGGCCCGACCAACGAACAGGATGATGGAGGCGTAGGAAGGATCCAGCTGCAAGGAGAATGGTGCCAAAGAAGAATGAGCACAACACCAGAAAAGCAGATGCTGCAATGAGGTCATGCTTTGAGCTGCCTGGCCCTAACTTAAGTTCCCACTGTGAACAGTGGAAAAGATTAATTCGGCAACAAAGCTGACAGCAGGAGTCCAAGTTCATTCGGCTGACTGAATACGGATGCTGTTAAACTGAGCCAACACAAACCTTGGTCTCCAAGCTAATCAGTGTACACTGATTATCTTGGAGAGCTACTGAAAAGAAACATAGATAACTGCTTGTAAATCTGCCAGCAAATACAGGAGCAATATTCTGCAGCCTTGTAGCTGTTTCTGTTCAACTTCCCCTTTTTAAAGAAGTATATCTTAATCACCCGAGCCACATCGAGCAGGTAGATCTGGAGAAAGAAGCCCAGGGCGCTGCCTGTTATCTGGTAGGGAGCTCCTCCGATGGCGTAGCACAGCTTACTCCACACAGATAGTTTCTGTGTGTCCCTCCTCTGTTCTTTTGGCTGGAAGAGAAACATCAAAGAGAGAGATGCATAATGGAGTCGACGTGACGTTAAAACAGTTCATGCCTGTGGACTGTAAAAAAAACTCCCTGGGGACTCATGAATGGGTCTTTTTTAACCCTGTGGTTCTCTGCTTCACACGGTCTCAGTCATCACGCTCTCTAACTGATCAGTTAAATCCAGTCTGAATCAGAGGCTGGGGTTACCTTAGTTCACATGCGCTCAGACGGCATCACCGCATCAGCTGAGCTCAGCCATTGGCTCCTGAGATGGGATGTTGCAGGTTGTGTGACATTTTTCTACAAAGCCTGCATACCAAATACTTTTTGCTTTCAGCCAATCACCTTCGAGAGTACATAATAGAGGGGAAATCCACAGCCGCTGTAAACCTATCATATCATCTCTCCAGATGAATTTGAGAGAAACCATATCAAGTTATAAATAAATGCCAGCAGCCGGTTTATTTTATTATTTTTATATCAGAATTGGATTGACAGCCTTTTACAATGTGATAACCATAAATTACGTTTAAACAAACTTCCAAGCTACACTATATCAAATTTAACAAAACATGGCCACTGAAAAAAAAAGAAGTATATCTGAGTGGGGTATTACTTTTTAAAGCTAACACAGTTTTGTACACAACTTAACCAAAATTGCTTAAAATCTAATTTGACAACTAGATAAAAAGGTGTCATTTTGTGTATGCAAGTTTTGCTATTTTAATGTAAAACATACTTTAAAAGCCAAATCCCAAATACAAGATTCAACATGCAAAAGCCTTTGGTGGACACTGCATAAGGCAGAGGAATTATTTTTAAATTTTTCTCCCCCACTCCTTCCCTTTTTATTTACATGTTTATAATCGAACTTCACTTTCAGAAATGTTTACTTGTTTTCTATAAGTCTGTAGCAATCATTTGATTGTCAAAATAAATAAACAAAAACAAACAATGCTGCATTGAGTTTTTTTTGCGTCCTGTGATGTCATCAGACCAAGAATGCGTGGGGTTACTTTTTTTTAGAGCAGTTACTTAAAAATGTATTATGTATAAGCTTGCAGTGGACATACATACTTTATTACCCAGCTGTGGTTTAATACCCGAGTATACTTGCTAATGAAAAAATTACAACACTAGAAAGTATATTTAATATTAATATGCGGAATATTATAGCGAGTTTTACGCACGTAGCATCAAATAGAGTTCTTATTATCACTTTAAAGGAAATTTGCAACAATTAAAGTACATGTTTCCTTATTTCCTCATTTCCGCTCATTCAAATAAAATGGCTTGCAGATCGTGTCTGACCAAGCTCTGGGAATGAGAAGTACTGTGTCCTGCTTCCTCTGCACAGAACCGACAAAAAAACAACTGTTTGGAAATTTGTTTGAATACACGTTCATTTAAGACTCATACCGCAAATAAGCTAAAAAAGCAGGGAGAACAGGTGGAAGGGAAAACACCGGGTGAAATTCAAATCCCGAGGGCAGAGAAGGACACGATACGTCGAGCTGCGTGAAAGCATCAGAAAATAAGCGCCCACGGCGTTTAAAACGCTACTTCAAAACTAGGCGCCTTTTCCCGAACCTGGATGAAAGTTATGAGAAATTGTTCGCGTTTATTTTAAACATAAAAACAAAATTTAGACAGGGAAATCCATCCTACCTTGACCGCCTTGATTTCTGTCTTCATAGGTTTGACTGTCGTTGCCAGTAAAGTTGCGGTGTACTGCTCGGCGCCTTCTCCTCGGGCCATCTTTTCTCGATAAACTGGTTAATTTTGGTCCAGTTTGATATGAATATGTAGTGTTGTATTTAGAATTACAGCTCCTCACAGCAGCAGCATGTTGAACTCTTCTCTTCTTCAAATTTGTATGACTCAACTCTCGTGAGCTGTATCTGGCCAGCTCATTCATTCTACTACGCCACGTCAAGACGTCAGAGGGATCGAATGTTCACTGTATGGCAACACCCTATACCACATAATCATTCCACACACATTTCGACTAGAGGTCAATATTTTTTTTTATTATTATTATTTTTTTTGCTTCTGAAAGTCCTGAGAAATGCCAAGCCAAATAAATTACAGCTAATTTCTACAGTTAAGATATAATCTTTATGGCATCAGCTCTGTTTCTCTGCAAATGTAGGTCACAGCCTTAGAATGCTGTTACTGAACCAGATATTCTTGTAACTAAATGTTAGTTTCACATGCCTTACACTAGCATGTGAAGGTCAAATACGTCATTTTTGTCCACAATTTGCGAGTTTATGAAAAACACAAAAAGTATTAAAAATGTGAGGAATGAGAGGTACAAAATGTTAAACAGCTAAAATGTAGAAGGCATGTTTGTTAATATATAATTTCTTTAACAGCTGCACCTAAAACTTTTCAACCTCTTCATGACCTTTTGCTGACAAGACCTGCTGAAAATTATGAAATCAACTTCTCATGGAAAAAGGATTCCAGTTCATTAACATTTGATGTATGTATTACATTCTGCAACCACTTTTCCCCAATTAATCTGAAGAGTTTCAATAGAGTTTACGTCTGACAGCTTCAGAAAGTCTTAGTGGTATTCACCCATCCATTCATTGTCTATGCTCACTTAACCTTGCATGGGAGCTGGTGCCTACCTTCAAAGGCCATTGGGCGAGAGGCAAAGGTAGAGTGCAGACAGACGACAATGCATGCATACACTCAGCCCTAAGGACAACTTAAAGAGAAACATAACCTGAGAGACATGCTTTTGGATTGCTGGAGGAAGCTAGAAAGAGCCAGGATTTAAACCCAGTATGTTGTTTTTGCAAGAGAACACCGCTGCCAACTGCACCACTGCACAGTTGGTCTTTGAGATATCAGGATAATTGTTCAGTTTAAACATCCGCCCAACACTCAGTTTTCTTTCCTGTAACGTCATGTCTATCTCCACTAACTGTGGACTTCCAGTACCAAAGGAAATTATGTAGCCCTGGAGCATTGCTGAGCCTGCCCTCCACCATTATCTTACTGTAGGCTGTGTTTTGCTTCAGTCTTTCTCAACCTCTGTGCTTACTGCCGCCCAAAACTTAATGCCGATTCCTTTACAATCAGTTCAGCATTTTGAAGTAACCTATGGAATTCCATGTGCATATTGCTTACAAAGTCAGGTACAAATTGGTAAAAGGGTAAAATGACCTCTGCGCACTTTAAATAATACGCAGTAAGTTGATATAAGTAAGAACTTTATTTATATTGCCGTAAGAGTTCTTCACAAGAGCTAACAACGAGTCACAAAACAAAATAGATATTCAGGAAAAGATTTTCACTGGGCCATTTGGAATAGTATATTTTTTATTTCCATATTTTCCGAGAAGGCACTTTGCATGGCTTGTGAGCATTCAGTACTTTGCATGTAGTCTTGCTGCAGCGCATGCATCCCACCTGACACATCTGATGGTGCTTAAGATGCTACTGCTCACAGAATGTTTTACAGTCCATTTTCCCAATACCTACTTAATTGCAAAGCTAATGCAAGCTGTGACAAATTACTGCTGTTCTCATGGACTACAGATTGAATTACCATTATCACGCTAAACATGAAATGAAATATAAGACAACTATTTTTTTTTAAATATATAACGTTTTAATTGACAAAACATATGAGATGGCCTATATTACCAACATAAGCTTTAAACTATATTAAGAGTTCATAATCAAATACATTTTTGGAATAACTGAGGTCAGCTAGTCAACAACAATCATGCAGCCCTTTGGGAAAATTAATTGCCCACCCATGGTATAATAAAACTGCATAGATACTCACCAGGTGTTAGCAATCGTTATTTAACTAATTGGCTGAATCAGTCACATTATTTTTTGATAATACTATTTTTGGGTATTTTGATTTTGACCAACAGAAAAGGAGTTTCTCTGTTTCAGTAAAACCAGTGTGTTTTTTGTCTGTCCATCTTTCTAACTTCCCATATATTCAACATTTGATATGTTTCATCACGTCAACAACATTTGTTCAATATTTGGACACTGAGGCTGATGACTGGGGTCACAATCATATGATAAACTGAATTGGCACAAAATGCAGAATTTTAGATTTTATTCACAAATTAAGAGCCATTGAAAGTCTTAAGTTCTTCATGAATATTTTAAGAATATTATATATATATATATATGTGTGTGTGTGTGTGTGTGTGTGTGTGTGTGTGTGTGTGTGTAATTTTCAAGTTCACACAAATTGTTTTCTTACCTTTAATTTGAATTTTATAGCGTTAGATAAAATTATCTTTGATTCTCAGTGTGAAAGTTACTTAGGCTTTTTACCGTTCAGAGTCACACTTACTGCATTTACAAAAGAAATTAGACCTGGATCTTGAATTAAAAATTCAACTCTGAACTTTTAACCTGTATTTGCAGTAAGTTTGCAAAACGGTTGTGGTTTTTCATCTATCATGCTAAGTTTTTTTTTTTTTTTTTTTCACAAAATGCTGATCTAAAACGAAACTAAGAAAACGTGTTTAGTTAGGGGTAAGCAGCTGGCCGCAGGATTTAGATGTTAGATAAACATTTAAATCCTACTGACATTTTTGCAGAGAATCAAAAATCCACAAGAATAATCTATTCTATTTATGTAAATCAGGGATTGTTGCTTCTTGTGTCACTTTTTTTTCCATGCGTTTGAGAACTTAGCATTGGAACATGTAAAATTGCATTTATGGAACACAATTTTTTTTTTTCTGTATTTTTGAAATAGCATTTTTGCAGTAGAATTTTGTCCCCCATTCCCAGTAAAAATTAATTATTAATTTCTTTGAACTTTGTAGTAAAAATGTTTCACAGCAATTTATAATCTGAATGTTATTATCCTTTAATATTACATTGAAACTACTAGAATATGCAGTGCTGTAGTCTTTCCCTCTTACACGTATCTACTGCTCCTCCACTTGAGGCACAGCTTCATCCTCCACACGGAGAAGGCTTTCCACCCTTTCTTGTCAAATTTTATTTTTAGACAATGTGAGCAAATCCAAAAGACTAGAAAGTGTTTAAAAGATGGTTTTACTTATTGATGGGGTAAAATACAGCCTTCCAGAGCTCCATTTTATTTAATGTACTTTTAAAGGACAAGTTTGCGTAATGCTATTTCTGAGGAGTGAAAAGTTGAACTAAAAATGAGTTCTGAGACTATTTTCCTTCAACTTAAAACTCAACCTCCACAACTTACCTGCCAATGTTCAATATTTCTCACAAATACAAATACAAATACAAATACAGATAGATTTAAACTGACCTACGTCAGTTTAAATCTATCTTTTTTGGTGGACTATTGCATTTTCTTCAAGGTGTTTTATGATCATCCCTTTGTGACACAGTCACTCCCATTAACATTAAGCTCCCATTAAGTGGGTCATAAAAGATAATGCTACTGCTGCCATAGCTGTAAAGCAGAGGTAAAGTAAGAACATCCCAGGCAGGTTCGGTTGCAAAAGCTCAAGCAAATCTTTGGAAATAGTTTTGCAATTTACATTTGTTTTGGAGAGTGAGGACTGATCACAGTTAGACCTTTATGTTAACCATCTGAGTTTGTGCCCCAGAACCTGAACTTGCTCTGTGGCATCTATAAGCCATGTTAACCCTCTGTGGTGCTTGATGACTGGTTAGTACAACCTAGAGCAACCTGCATTATGTCGCTTCAACATTTTCTATTCAAATCCCTCTCCTGAAAAAAGGGCAGAGCTGAAAGGTCAGAAAATGAGCCTCCCGCCTCATGAGCTGCGCAGATTCAGGAAAAATCCTTCATGTGCTGCTAAATCCATGTTAAATGGGCTTAATGCTTTCTTGTTCAGTCCAACTTTAATAAATAATGGCCAAATTAGTCTCTATATAGAAATGTGGGGTGGGGAATTGTTTGTTTTGTGGGGTTGTTTTTATTGATCTGTACAGCACTTTGAGCTGCTTAATAGGGTGAAGGGGGCTTTATAAATAAAATTACTTAATTGATTGATTGATTGAAAAGTAGATTTGATAAGGGGGGCATATTGTCCAATTATCTTAATGCTTGAAAGAAAAGTTTTCTCATACATGTCAAGAAAATAACTAAAGTCTTGGGTAAGTCAGGAATTAACCAAAAATATTAACAGTAATGTTATTTTAGTTAATGTGGTTTTATTATAGCTTAGCATATATTTAATTCTGTAGATTATTTTGTTTACTGTCAATGTGCCAAAAAAGTGATAGAAAGAAATAAGATATTAATGTGTAATAAGACATCCCATAAACTTAAAATAGTTTAAGTACACATTTTATAACAGAATGGGAGAAAATGTGTGTAATGTGTGTGTGTGATGCTATCACACAAATCAATGTGATTCACCTCTGTAGGGTGAATCCTCAGCAATGTGTTCATAACTTTAGTGATGGCGCCATCTTTTGGTCATAGATATAAATGCCATACATTTTGTCATGAAAAAACACAATACAATAAATGTTTTCTTTTTGTGTGAATATTTATTAGTTTAATTATTTATTCATTTGATCATCAACTGCTACTGCTAGTCCCTTGCAAACATATTAATGCATCTTGAAATCTTTCACATGTTCTCATGTATTTTAGGATTTTTCAAAAACGGTCTAAAATTGTGACATGCATTTATATTCAATTATATTGAATTACCAATGCTTCTTACCACTTTTGCACACAGAGACTACAAATATTGTTTCCTTGGTCTTCATGGTGCTGCTTGTTCTCCAATATTTATTTATTTTAGAACTGTTACCTTTTTTTATCATAAAGCATTTACCTCTGACACAGTTACATTTATGCTGTATATTTTTTTAATAGAAATAACGCTAAACATATTTTACCCTTATTTAGTCCAATATTAGGAGATTCCTCACTATATTTAAGTGGCGGAACGGGATAGTTTTTTTTTTATTATTATTTTATCATTTACACCTTTCAAACACCAGGTGGCAGCATAAGTCAGTCAAAATTTGCAGCAGTGAGGCAGCAGTTGAAATCAATCAAAGCAAACATTTATTCATCATAGCTACTTTCAGATATTTCCTTTAACTCACAATTATGATTTTAAAAACTTTGTTTGTGAAGCACATTTTACAGGGTAAGAATAAACTTCAAGTTATCCTCATTCTAATCACAGGCAGGATTTTGTGTTATCGGCGGCTATTTATAATGTGTTACAAAGTTCACAGACTTTACCTGCAATTTTACCACCTTTAGCTGCTGCAGTTCTTTAGTGAGGAAATGACAGCCCATAGTAAAAGCCTGATGTAATGCACAATGTTGACGATAGAGATGTGAAAGTTGCAAGCAGGTAAAACTGGAACTCAGTTGAACTCTTTTGCAACATGCTGCGGATGGAAGATCACCAGAATGTGTTTTTTTTTTTTTTTTTTTTTTTTTTACATCCCAGGGGTGCAATAACATTTGTGTGACTTATTTTGTTGTCTTTCCTGCATGTCTTTTCTTTTCTTTTTGAATGACTGGTCCCATTTTGGAACCAGCTCCAAATCGTATTTTCTCAGCTGGGAGGAAAGGGTCACAGGTCAGGGCCAAGGGATGTCACGAGGTCGTGGGGAAAGCGGGTACACCCTCTTGTATTGCACATGTGGGCAATGCTTTAAAGAATCTCTGAAAAACCCTCCAAATTCCTGGACTGCGGTTGGCTTAATGTTCTCTAGGAGGCTGACTGGGAGTTACAGACCACACTGTTACTCAGCCAAGTGGATCCCAAACCCTTCACCCTTTTTTTCTTTAGCATCCCCACACATATGCAGCTTTAACTAGAAGGGACAATAGAGGCTACTTGAAGTTAAGCTGTGAAACAATTTGGGGGGGATGCTTTTGTTGGTGTTAAAGAGGGTTTCCCCAACAGAGGAGAATATCACAAACTTTAAAGGGACGGAAAAGAAAATGGAGTTGAGAGAAGCAGATTATAGTCTTGAATATTTCTGTTTGGGGTAAATGGAGTATCCCAAGCATAAAAAACTAAGTGTTAGTGCAATTGTGGAAATTTGACAGGATATAAGCATTGAGATCTCTAATCTGTGAGAGGAAAAACTCAAGAGTAATCTAGAAACACTTTTAAATGAATAAAAACTACTTATTTATGCTTCAAAGCAAACTTTTATAGACTTTAGACTGCCATGATGTGGATTTTCCAGTGTGAGACCATTCATTGCCTCAGAAGATTTTTTTTTTTACCAAAATAGCATTGCAGATTTATTGCAACAAACGCAAGTCTTGATCTGTTTGTCCTACTAAAAGCACATTTGAAAATCATTCCTTAACTGTCTTTAAATTAACTCTAAAGGAAAGTTATCCAAAATATTGTTTGAGAGAAGAATTTGGGTTTGTTGACATGTTAACTACTGCACCAATGTTAGAGAAAAATAGCGAACTTGTAAAATGGCAGACAGAACAAATATGTTCACCAATTCATATCTTAAAGACATGTGAAAATAAGAGTGCATGTTGTAGTGTATGGATGCAAAGAAGCTACATAATTAAAGCAAAACTTTAATTTTAGATTCAGCAAAATAGAAATGTTACATTTAACTTTGGATTCCGAAAAAAACATCTACATACGATTCTACCATGAAGACAAGTTTCACTTCAGCTTCTGAAGTGATGCATCCAAGATTGTAATTGGTATTCAGCAAAATTTTAAAAAAGAAAAAGACACAATCAAAAGTTTAATTCTGGATTCAGAAAAACAAAAATGTCTGATTTGATCCAAAACTAGATATCAAACCTCTAAAACCCTTTTTGACTGGACGCTATCCACTACGCTGAAGATTAGGACTTTTAGTCTCAAAGCAATGTGTCTTTGGTGCGATCACATGAACTCACAACAAATGCTGAAATTTTGCTTAAGATGAAGACATTAAGATGTAACCAAACGTTTCAGATCAGGGGACAAGAAAACTGGTCAAACTGTGAAATTGAAAACAAAACATTTTGCTTGTCTGCTGCAGGACGCAGTCCTAACTGGCCACCCGTGTTGTCAAGAAAGAAACAATATTGTGCATATTTGAATTTTCTTATTTTGTTATTGTCCATTCATTTATAATTTACAACCAAATGTACACTGACAAGTATAAGAGAGGTTGGATTTCTGCAGGAATTTGATTAAAAACAGATGACAAGAGAAGAAAAAGCCCTCTGGTCAGTGGTCAGCTATGTCACCAGATGCATCTGTCTGGATGCTTGTTTTTGGGAGGGCAGTTTGTATCTGCAGTTAAATAAGGTGTAAAAACAAAACAGGAAATGCTCGCTGAGCATATGACAATGACATGTTCCTCTGTAAACACCAAAAACATATTTAAAGTAAGTTTGGCTTGTAACTTTAAATAACAGCTAAGAGCTGTGTGCTAGACATTGAGACACTCGATGACGACAGATGCCCATCAGTGCGCCTCGATGTTGAAGGTTTTGTTTTGGGTGTGTGCACAATTAATTAAGTCAAAAGAAACCCACGCTAAGGCAAAGGCAAAGTGGATCAATATATTAGCAGGAGGCAAAAAACACGGGGTGGTGGATGATCCTGACCTGCTGCTCTGCGATCACAGGACGTTGGTAAACTCTAACCTCCTGCTCGCTCGTCAGCACAGAGCGCTTAATTACACCAGACACTGAATGGACAAATCAGCTCCCTGTTTAATCACCGCTTGATTCAACACCATTAATCCAACGCTTCAGGTCACTGACGAGAGCATCTGTTTTTCAGGCGTGGTCCTCCTCTTTTATTTATTTATTTATTTTTTTACTTCTGCCCTGTAAAGAGAGATTTTAAGAGCAAATAAAGTTATGTTTGTTTTAGGACATGAACTTGTTTGCAGCTGTTGAAGCTTGCTCCTTAAAGAAGATTACTCTCTTTACAGGCACTTACTGAGGTCTTCAGCAGCCGAGTCCCGACACGGCCCTCATTGTGCTCCTTTGTGTCGAAATGCAAACCATTTAAAGTTGTGCACTCCACCCAACAATGTGAGAATGGCTTCACAGTTTGAAATATAAAGCATCTATTAGCGAGCCTAGATGTCTTCTTCCTACCTGGGTGTGAAACCAGTTTTTAATTTGATTCAGGAGCACAATTTACAAACCGCATCTCCAAATTCACACGTTTTCACACCGATGGAGCTTCCATCAAAAAAAAAAAAGTGTTAGTTTAAAACTGGTCTGATCTGACTGACATTAATGAAAAGAAGCCCTTACGTAACCAAAGTTGCAGATTAATTCTTAATTCTGCTAATTTTAATGAGATTAGGAGAAAGTAGGTTAATCTTTCAAGTAATCTTTGGTGTCGAGGTCGACGCACGTCGCCTTTACGTCTGAGAATTGCAGTCAGAACAATGAAGACATCAAACTAGCCTGGATGTGACCCCTGACTTAAATGCTGACCTCAGTCATCTTGCATGTATTGTGATATCTTAGTAAGTAATCTTTCATTTCTGTGCTGTGTGTTTTTTTTTTAGATAATTAGGGTGGGGTGGCACGTATCAAAACCTCACTCAAGTAGCCTTAGCTTTGGAGAGTCAAATATCTAGAGATGTAAAAAATAAAAAATGACTAGAAAAAGCATTTCTAGTGACATTTGTAACATTGATCTTAATTTTGGTTTAAACTATTTAAAAGTAATATAAGGTTTTCTGTATACACATCAGAAAACATACAGGGATAAGTCTAATTGCCAAGCCTGGTAAAGTGGTAAAGTGACCTTTCTGTTTACATTTTCTGCCCACTGGTTGCTTTTCTTAGCTCTTATTTCCTTCCCCTGTTCAAAGACATGCAACACTGAGGTCAACCTGAACAGGATGTAGCAAACTGCTAGCCCTAATGACTTCACTGACTGCAAAAGTTATCAAAATGTACAATGCAGATAAATAAAAAAGAGTTACTTTGTGTAAAGCCAAGAGCTGTGAAGTTATATGTTTCAGTAATGTTTTTTTTTTATTGTACAAAATTATGCTTAAATAACTATGTATCATTCCTGCTGATCTGAAGTCAGACTAGGGTGATACTAAGTAACTTTGGCCAAAAATAACCTGAAATCAGTTATCTATATTTATAAGAACAGTTACTTTATCTTTTGTAAGATATGGATGGAAGTTCAACAATAGAAAGAAACTAATAATACAAGACATGAGGTTTGGCCAACAGTGTGCACACAGGGTTTTTGTTTTTTTTTTTTAAAGGGTGACATGAACCCCATGAACAACATACGAAGTAAGATGGCAGTTTCCAAAGTTGGGGAATTTGGAGATCCTCCTGAAAAATCTAAATAAATAACAATGATATAAAAGTGAAAGAAGATTTGTGCAATAAATGTTGCAAATGGGTAAGACAAACAAAATGCCCACAACCTTGTCAGGTTGCAATAGCAGCTCCAGGAAACCTTGATGAAACACAGCAGGCCAAAAACCAGCGGAGAGCTGTGCCTGATCCACTGAAGCACTGACGCCAGCCACTGTTCACACCTTGTGAATTCCCCACAAACTCTGTAATGGGTTTAACGTCGAAATCCTCTCAATGGTGCTATTGCATAAGGACACTTTTTCCCGCCACCTAATTTTCCAATCAAAAGCTTGGCAGCAGCACTCTATGGAACCAGACTGTTTAGCCAAGACCTTTTGTGACTTATCCTCGCTGTAAAGGACTGTCTGGTAGACTACTGTCTTCCCTAAGCTCATATAAGCTATGACTCAACTTTTATGGATTAAAGGGTTTTTTTTGTTTGTTTTTGCTCGTGTAGCATTTGAATTATTTGATAAATTAAGTAGTAGGCTTTTACAACTGTAAGCCATAATTAAAAAGAAAAGAAAAATCCTGGATGTTATCAGACTGTGTGCAATGAATCTCTAATTTTTCAACTGAATTATTATTATTTTTTTAAATTACGTTTCTGAATCATATTCCACTTTACTGAACTGCAAACGTTAGGACTATCACCTTTTTAGAAACACGCGTTTTTGCCACGAGAATAAATCTACCTTACACTTAATTTACAATTGTACCCTGACATTGTCGTTATCATCCTTAATAGGAGTGAAACAGTTATAGTAAATCTGTTATTGTGGCCATGACTGGTGCTGCATACCGGGGCGGGGTTCTGCGCGCCTCCCCCACGTCTCTGATGCAAATAAAGGGGCTTTACCCGGATCTACCGCAGCAGACATTGCTGCGGCTGCGGCTCCTCCCTGCGCTTTTATCGCCATATAACAGGATATCTCACTGGCGCGAAAAACGCACAGTGGGGCTCTCTATTGTGAGGCGGGCGGGTCTTGCGTGTGTCGTCTGAGCCCCGGTGGTGTTTTCTCTGCTTTTAATTTAAAGTCGTATTTCTTTAATTGCAAACTGAAACAGATTTCCAGACAGCGTCCCTTTTCGCCGCCGCTTTACAATCGATGGTGTCAGCTTCTTGTGACTTCATCCGCTGAAACAGGCGGATTTTAATGTGCTGAGTTGCGCTTTTGGAACCTGCGGAGATCCGGTGAGTACTTTTAATTCTTACACGCTGAGTTTCTGGTGAGGAAATGGAGCTCCTTTGATGTGTTTTAACCCGGTCTCTGCTCACTTTTTCCTTTTCCTTTTTTTTTTCCCCCCCCTCTAGTGCTTTAGTTCCGAACAAAGATCTAACTGCATTTCAGGAAATGCTTTACTTTGGCTTTGAGATTTCTCAACGCCATTCTTTATTCACCAAATTAACCGTGATTTGAATTTAAACATAAGATAACGTGAGATATAATGTGTGTGTGTGCGTGCGTGTGTGTGTGTGTGTGTGTGTGTTATTATATGCAGTAAGCTTATTCAATAAAAGCCTGTATCCATTACTGCAAAGAGCGTATCCGCAAGATGGGATTAATAATTAATGTGGTCCCATTTGTTGGAAGTCAGCTGTTCCAGGAATGATGTCCCATTAGATGGATATTTGATCAGTCGGACGGGAGAAACTTTTAGATGTAACTTGATTAATGATATCTTTCTCTGGACTTCACAGGATCTCCCTCATTTCTGGGATTAACGTGGATTTGTTTTTTTGTTTTGTTTTTTTAGCAACCTAAACATGGAGTTTGATTGTTTCCAGTCTTATTTTTTCCACGATTTCGACACCGAGGAGGATTTTTATAAGTCCACTGCGCCCAGTGAGGATATCTGGAAAAAGTTCGAGCTGCTGCCCACCCCTCCCATGTCCCCCCACAGGACTCTGTGTGACGCTGCCCTGCACTTCTCTCCGGGGGACAAGTTAAACTGGCTGACCAAGGTGCTGGGGCCGGATGAGGTGTGTGAGGGCGCGTTCACGCCCGACCCCACGGAGCTTTTTGATAACCTCAGCGCGCACATCATCCAGGACTGCATGTGGAGTAGTTCCGAGAAAGTGTCGGCGGCTGCGGCGCAGACCCCGGCTCCCCAACAGATCTCAGTCCGGGCCACCAAGACGCAGTGCGCCTCATCGGGTGGTCTCATCTCCGCGGCTATAGACTGCGTGGACCCCGCCGCCGTTCTCACCTTCCCCGCCAGCAGCTGCAGGAAGCCGGCGTCGTCTGGCTCAGAGTCTCGCTCTGATTCCTCCGGTAAGGACGGCCCCACCCTGCCCTGCCTCTGGTCTATATTGTGCCCACCAACAATGGGTTATTTGGAAAAAGCAAGGCGGCACCGAGGCAAAGTGGTTGTACAGATCAACCTCAAATAATACTTTTTTTTTTTCACTCTCTCTTTCTCCTTCTTTGACAAAAAGCGCCTTCTGCTTGCGCTGGACGGGTCATGCTTCCTTTTAAAAACCGCGCCCCTATCACTTTAAGGCAAACAGACCTCGGTTCTTTATCTATGGTTGCAGTTGGAGGGGCGGATTTACTCTGTCTTCATAATTTATTGCCATTGCGTACAGGGGCGTCTCCAGGAAGTTTTGTGAGGGGTGACTAAATGGGGGCTACTAATGTCACTGGATGGCACACACTACAATCAAAAGCCAAGTTGTTTTGCTGCCATAAACCATGATAACAAAAGAAGAAGAAGAAAACCCTAGATTCTACCTCCATAAATTTATAGTTTCGAGTAGTTTTTTTTTTAAATCAAAATTGATGCTTGCATGTTTTTCCATCCATGTCAATCTTAGTTTATTATTTTAATTTTTTTTTATCCAAAGTATTTAATCTTGATGTTAGAGTATGGGGCCAGAAAAGTATGATACCTTTTCAAAATAACAGTGTAAAAAATATATTATAAAAAAAAATCATAATACCCAGTCATTTCCCAGATTTGTATTAATTTTGTACCAATCATCTATTTTGTTTTAGAAATAACATTAGCAAGTAAAACTAGATTAAACAAGGTACATTTGTTGCAACAGGAATTAATTTTTACTAAAGGGCATTCTGTGTTATTATCTGAAACTGCTACTTTCACTTAGCTTGGTTTTGATTCCCATTTAGCCTTCTGACTCAGGTCACATAAGTATGAACCCAGATCCACTCAAAAATAATCTCAAGCTCCTGCTGACAGACGTTATTTACTGGATTCATGCAGCCACATTTTCTTGCCTCAGCTCTAAATACGTCAGATGTATCAGTGAGTCGCTTTATTTTTGTTTTCTGGTATAGCTCAGAAACTGCTACATCACGAGCTGTGAGCCTAGCATAGTTACTACAGAATCACTTTTGATTGGTTGAAGAAATACTTTTGAAATACTGCCAAGAAAGCAGTTGGGTCACAAATCTCTAGGAATGCCTCACCACCCTCCCCACCACCCCATTTTGGTACCACCCCTGCACCTCCGCTTCCTGAACACCTTACAGAGTGAAGTTAAACATTTACCAGCTTAATTAATGCCATCTACCTTTGAATCTCATTTAGATTATTGAATAGCCACTGATTGAAGCCTCGTTATTGCGAATGTTTCTTCCTTGTTGCTGTTTTAGTTACACTTTAATCCACTTTGTAGAAACCCGTTGTTTTAGGATGACTGTGCAATGCCCTCAGATGAACCTTCTCACTGGGAATTCATGAGTTATTTTCTTCTGCGATGACAGATGACGAGGAAGAAATCGACGTGGTCACCGTGGAGAGCAAGCAGAACCGCGTGCGGCTGCTGAGTGGAAGGAAACCGGTCACCATCAGGGTCCGTGCGGACCCCTGCCCCAAAAGCTTCCACGTGTCCATCCATCAGCAGCAGCACAACTACGCCGCCCGCTCGCCGGACAGCGACCCAGAAGAGGACGAGGAGGACGACGACGACTACGAAGAGGAGCCCCTGAGCAAGCGTGCCTGCACGACGTCCCACCAGCTGCCGCCCTCCCCCACCGACACCCCGCTGAACTCGGACGCGGAGGACTCTGACCGCAGGCGAAACCACAACTTTCTGGAGCGAAAGAGGAGGAACGACCTCAGGTCCCGCTTCACCGCCCTGCGGGATCAGATCCCCAGCCTCGAGTCGGCCAAGGCCCCCAAGGTGGCTATCCTGACCCAGGCGACGGATTACCTGGAGGAGCTGCATCTCAGCGAGAGGCGGCACCTGCAGGAGAAGAAGCGCCTCCGATCCAGGCAGCAGCAGCTTCTCCGCAAATTATCTGAACTCAAACGCTCCTGAGACTTAATCACAACTGCCTCATTGACAGCAGATAACTTCTACCCTCACAAAAAAAAAAATAATAATTACTTGTCACTTTCAAAGAAAGCTATTCTTTTATAAGCGCAACTTGCCTCATGTAAATAGCTGTGAAATACTTTCTAAATGAAATCATATGGCTGTGGGCTTCCTGTCAAATCCACTGCCACGCCCTGTGAACCTGCTGTGGGGAGGATCAGTTTGCTATGATGTGCTGTTTGTTGTTTTTTTTTTTTTTTTTTTTTTTTTGCACAGTTTTGAACAATGGGTCATAGTTTTTTTTTTTTTAATTATTGCTAATGCAAAGCTATTTCCAGGTATGCTGTGATAAGAAATATTTTATATTTTACAAACGTTTAAAGCAGTGAGGCAGTCAGGACGAGTAAATAAAAAGAAAATCGTGGATTTCATGTTTTCATTTCATCGTTGCACATTGAATATATGTGTGAATGCCTTTCTGTTTGCAAGCGTGAATGAATAATGACTTGATGTATAAATCCTTTTGTAAATAATAGCATATTTCTCCGGGTAAAGGAGACAAAGCCAGGGTTTGTCTTACAGCTTTGCTCCTCTGTGCCACCAGACTTCTATTTTTTGTTAAGAAAGTAGGAAAATAATGATAAAAAAGGAAAAAAGTAGCACCGCTGTACTTTATATTCACACGTCACTTTGTGATTTCAATGCTTTTCTGATTGTTGTTGTTGTTTGTTTTTTTTTTTTTTTTTTTGTTTTTTTTTAAAGCATGATAACTTCAAAGCATCATTAAATTTTTATACCATATTTGCATACAAACATTATTGTCTTATTGTTTTTGTTCCAAACAAGCAAACGCTATGATTTTTATTTTGGCCTCACCATGTGATTAGGTTTGCACACATTTCAGCCATTACTGGTTCCCACAGAAACGGCACTCAACCTGAGCTGGCATCACTGTGAAAGCTTATTTCGAATATTTCATGCGTAAGTAGCGAATTACACTGATTTATCATCCTCCCCAAATAGCTTCCACCACACTCTTTAGTTCATCTGAGGCAAAACAAATGTATTTGAATAGTGCCCTTTGTACACCAAGTAATTCAGAAAGAATACTTTTTAAAAACTGAAAATTCTTCCCATTATTTAAGACACAATAGCTTAAAATCCCACCCACTTTTCCATATGATCTACTATATGTTATCAACTATGTCAAACGGAGCAACAAGATGCTCTGATATTCAGACCAAATTACAAAGATGTACTGTGTCATTTAAAACTCTCAAAGGAGTCCCAGGGTTGTGCTTTGATCACAAACCTGTTTTTTTTTTTTTTTTTTTTTATTACCAGGAAAGAATAAATCTCTGACTCATTGACTGTTACGGACTTTAATCATGTGGTAAACATAAAGTTGTGTATCATCAACAAATGAATGGTGACAGGTATTGTAAAGCTACATAATCTGGTTTAAGGAGGTTATAAACACACTAAATGAAAGTGGCCCAAGAATTAGACCCTGAGGAACTCCACATAATATGATATTTGCTCGCTTTTATATGTGCTATAAAGGTAAAAAAAATAAAAATAAATAAATAAAATCACAATTCCAGAACATCACCTGCGTTAAATACAGCCCCGAAATCCAAAAATGCCAACACAGACTTTTTTGATACAACCTTTTTTTCTGTTTCTCTCTTTTTGAAGCATCATTATTATAATGTGTAGCTTTTAAAACTTTATGTCATGCTGTCCAAAATCAGTGTAAATAGCACTGATGCCAGTGTTTTTATTTATTTATTTATTTATTTATTTATTTATTTATTTTTAACCAATGGGTCAATTTGTTGATGGACTGTCTTTTCCCATTCAGAAAACACATTATCATAATTACCCTAAGCATTTTGACGTGTGTCGCCAGCTGCTGCTCCTAAGGAGGTTGAGACTCTGCCCTTCAGATTTGCCCTTGAGGGGAGACCGCATTTGTGTGGTGGTGTTGTGGATCCTCCCCTCTGCAGTGGCTGCTGCATGCTGGCCACCTGATGTGCTCAGGAAGTAGGTCACACTCACATAAATACAATCAGTATCTTCGGAGGAGTGCCCCTTGCGTGAAGTGCTACTTGAATCCGTTGCAGGGGAGGAACGCTTCAAATATCCACACCGACAAAACCGATCACCAAAAACCACTTTTGGGCTTAAATTTGCTGCATGCTGCATCGTCAGCTATTTACTGATCATTAAAATGTAGTTCTGGACATCTACAGGCAGTCCTGCTTGTCACAGCAGCGAATACAGATCCATACAAAAGTCTGTATCTACACCAGTGCGGTCTGATTTGGCTAAGGTTGTCTGAGACTGTTTCGCCACGCTAAGACAGGATATAGCTGACCCGTAAGCAGGTCATTTCCCAAACAGCCTCCAGATGCCTGGAAGGGAGTCAGTGTATCAGGGAGTGAGCATTCTTGCTATGTTGTGAATAGATGGGAAGACAGAACCGCTTCCTCCCTGCTGCTGTTAACTCACTGTGACCGTGACCCAGACGGTTGTAAACAGCACAGAAGCAGCTCCGTAGATTAATAAACCGGTGAAAAATTGAGCAAACACACAGAAAGCAAAATGAAAGTATTTAGAAAGCACACCGTGTATGTAAACACAAGATAACTAATTATCAGTAACCTTGTGCTGATAAAAATGTTAAACAGCCCGAAGTCCGATTCTGATAATATTTACAATGCTCTTGATTGCAATGATTACAGCAACACCAGATAAAATATTATAAATTATCTGTCGGTTGTGCTCTGAACTTGTTTTTTTTTTATTATTATTATTGTTTTTATTTTGATCCTTCGTCGTATGGGAAACAAGTAAGAAATAGAAAGTAAATTTAGCATAGTTTTTATAATTTCTTTAAAACTATGTTGTGTTCAGCCCTCCTTATTCTGATACCCTGAAATAAAACACAAAGTGAGGTACTTCTGTTTGAAGATTTGTGGTTTTACCTTATCAGTAGGAACCAAATCTCACGTATCCACTTGCATTTTCTCTATTAAACCTTCAGCAGAGCATCATCTGTTGTTTTTTTTTCAGGTTGCAGAGTTCAGCATAGCCTTAATTGAATTCCCATTACAGAGTGACTTCATGCGTTTGAGTTTCTGCTGGCTTCACAATGACTTCAGCAATGATGAGCCTCTGCAGGCCTGAATGAGTCATCTCTGATCTCCTGTCATTTCTTTAGTCAACTTGGAGCAGCCATGTGGTGCAGGTAGTCTAGCCTGACAGAGGAGGCCGACACACCCTGAGCTCCAACCGTCTTGGGAATGGTTTGTTGTTTTACCCGTTTTGTGTTCACTTTCTCCTTTTGCAACTGTTCTGATGCTCTAGATTTCATTTCCCCTGTTTAACTGGCATCTGAACCCAAGGGTTTTTGTTGAAAGTAATAAAAGACACTAACAATATCATAAAATCAAGTTCTTAAGCCATTTTTTAGTGTTTCTCTATGGAAAGTCAAACAGAATATCAGATAAAACTAACCTGATGCGCAGCAGTTTTAGTAAGCACCCAGATCCTTCCTAAGATTGTCCTAAACTGCCACTATCGGGAAGTGAAAATGATGCTCAAATGTCAGGTTTTGAAGCAGATAGCAGCAAACCTGTCTAACACATTTCCTGTTGCGAAACAACCACAAAATTAATCCAAATCAAGAAAAAATCTGGATGTCAATGCTGGTGACAAAAGTTTTCTACGGTCTCGTCAAGAGATGTGCTTTGCATGTGATGACCTTTTTAACAAGCAATATGCAAAGTGCTTATTTCACAGTGAGGTGGACATAGACGAAAATTAATAAAGGTCCGGAGCAAAAGATCACATCTTACTGCATGTGCTTTGTGTTTCTGGAGAAGTGAAAACGAAAAGGTTCCTTTTACGAGATCCGTTACAAGGAAATGCTTGTGAAAAGGCTTCAGATCAGACGCAAAAATCGAGAAAGCATTTTACTATTCAAGTGGGGGTCTTAGCTCGTCCCATGTGTGCAAATGTTGACAAGAGGAACTCTTGAGTTCCTTTGTCATTGTGTCAAACAGACGTTCTTCTTAGAAAAAGAGGATGGAAGATGATCTCTTTATCCCATCGTTTTTGTGCAGCTTTGACGGTTAACTTGCCAGACCAGATTTTGTGGCCACGCTGAACTGCTGAAGTGAATGGGTGATTGCTTGTGTACATTTTCTCCTGTCCCCTCTCAGAGCACCCTTTCATATTAGGGTGCATACTTCTAGCTAAGAAGTCACCCTAATAGCTCACATAGACGGTTGGGAAGAGCACAAACAAGGAGGAGAATGTAGAAAATTGATGATTTGGTAGAGTGGATAGTTCTCCAAGTTAATTCTTACAAATGTTCTAACATATTTTAGGTGATTGGCTTCTGCAATGTACTGAAGAAGCGAATCACGAAAGCATGCACGAACTAAGTAATGAATACGTCTACTGTGCCTCTGCATTTTGGACCTAAAACCGTTTCAAACCTGTAAATCTGGCTGAAAAACCACAGAAACAGATGAGCACATCATGTTTCTGGCGTGCGTCCAAGACTGGGAAAATTACTCGTTGTTCTCGTCGATCTGGCATTGCTCACAGATAAACCGGTTACAAGATAAATACAGTGAAAACCTGCAGTCTTTTCCTGTTGCCCGCTATGCAGAGCTTTTCACTGAGAAAATATGTGTATAAAAAAAGATTAAAAAATAAAACAACAACATCGTGTCTTCATTCCTGAAAAGTGTGAGATTGTCATCAACTTTCGCAACTGTTAACATCCTCTTGCTTGTGCAGTGGAGATTCTCCTACCTCTGCAGTTTTTTTTTTTTTTTTTTTTTTTTTTTCGGAGGAATAAGGCAAACACATTGAGCAATATTTGTACCGTCTCTGAGTGGGTGTGTTCAGGTCTGTATGTTATGAGTGTAGTTATTGTGTGTGCTAAGACAGCAGAGCAAAGACGGAAACAGACCATAAACTCTCTGCACGGGTTTATGGGTTTAAGGCGCAGGTACAACTAGTTGCTTATCTCTGACCCACATGCTGGCTGTAAACAGGGCGATGTGATAAAGATCAAGGAGAAAAAGGTGAAAGTTTAACCGACAAATGAGCTTTAAAGGGGAATGACTACTAGATTTACAGTTTATCACACAGAGATCTTACATTTTCTTTATAGCAGGGGCATATAAACTGTGGTTCTCAGGCTATTTCTGGCAGGCGGTTCATTCAGACGGATACTTTTTTGTACGTTTAAGGAAGTGATTTACATTGAGGCCTTTCTAAGGCGGTGATGAAAAATTTAAATCTTTTAAAACAGAAAAATACTGGGTACCAAACAAAGTGTTGCTTTTACTTTAAATCCCCCACAAGGCACAACCACAAACATCCCGACATGGATGGCATTCATTCATAACATTTGACTAAATACAGGAATCACTTACAAAAAAAAAGTTTATAGATTAAATGTTGCAATAAAAATCTCTTATCCCACACAGATGATCAGGAATTTTCAAATTGTGATCATTTTTGTGACATTAAAGTATAATGCTGAAAACGTGAGGTCTGAATGAATGTCAGGATAATGCAAGCTACGTTTTATATGAATTATTTCACTTTACAAATTTAAAACGTAAGATACACCGTAAAGTAATTACAGTAATTGCATAAATGTTAATATCAAATAACGATAATGAGAGTACAAACCAACCACAATTTTAAAATAATTATTTAATTGAAAAAAATGTTAAATTGGATTTATTTTTATAAGGAAAAATCTTTCTCGCCTGTCCGTTTGTGAAAAAGATAATTTCACCCCTTGTCAAAGCATGAATTTACAGTGACTAACCACACTTTCTCTTTGATTTTACTCACCACACCCAACCCTGATTACTACCAGACATTTATAATTGAGAAATCACTTAAAAAGAAGCTGACTCCAGCAAACCACATTGAGACCCATTATCCCCAAATGGGGCAGACACTGAGCAGCAGTGAACCTCCCCCAGGAACAGTCGTCTTAATAAAATCAGCACAAAAGTATCCAGAACGTTAAGGCCTTACGTGCGACAGTTAAGGTCAATGGTGATTCAACGATTACAAAGAGGCTGGGCAAAAATGGTCTTGAAGAGAGTTTCTGTGAAAAAACTACTTCTAAACAAAAAGGAAAAGGAAGGCGTCCTACGTTTACCCTCCAAATTTTTAATGATCCTCAAATCAAACATGGTGGTGGTAGAAGTGGGATGCTTTTGTTTGCCTGTGCTGCCTGGGGACTTGGATTAAAGCCATTGTTGAAACACACCAGGAGGTTCTCCTCCTCTGAGGATCCCCAACACCCCCCAAAAATCAACCAGTTGCAGGTTTTATAGTGGGCTAATCAAAGTCTGGACCTATTGCAGCACATATTCAGCTGCAATACAGCCTGACTTGAGAAAATCTCAGCTGGTTTACACAGTCTTCACTGTCATTGCGTGTGGCAGAAGAAAAGCAGATTAGCAGCAAAGTAGATGCAAAGAGATTTTTGTCGCAATGTCACTTTAACCAGCAGAGGCTCGATATTTAAAAGGAGGCATGGCAACAAAAATAAGGTTGAGGTGAATTTATTTAAAATTTGCAGGTCATTATACAGTGACAGCAACAATTGGCTTTTATGTGGTCAGCAGTTTTAAATCTCAAGGAAAATACCAAGAATAAATGACAATGATAAAACAAGAAACAAATATCATTTGTAAATCAGTTAGACACAACATAATTTTAATAATCTTATTCCATTAGTGATGAAATAATTTGTCTCAATCGCACAGAACAACAGGAGAAAACATTGGCAAATATCAGGGGCAGGCTGAACAAAGCAGGCTGTGTTGTTCACCTGTCATGGTTCCATCATATAACACCTGACTCTTTCCTTTTTAAAACGTTGTTTGGTGTAACTTATCGAGTTTCTTTAGGTCAAAGGGTTCAGATCATACTGAAATTGAGTCATTGGAGCGGAGGTCCAAAGTCTTTAATGATTTTATCAAGCCAAGTATATGGCCATTTAATTTTTAACTCGAGCCGGACTTTAAAGTCACTTGAATCGACTCAACACAGCCACTGTGGTGTACCTGTTAACATGCTTCAATATCCTCTGTGGATGAGTTAACAATAATTCTGCAAAGCATAGTGGGGCAAATTTTGTGTAAAGGACTCATTGCCAGCTATTACAAACACTTGATAGCAGTAGTTAATGCCAAGAGTGATGCAACAACTCATTATGTTTGGAAAATTATTTTTCCAGATTTTCCCAGTTTTGGTTTTGACAAAGCTTTATACTTAAATGAAATTATTTGAGAACTTCACTTTGTGCTTACTCATGTTATGTTGGTGCCATAAATGTAAAATCAGAAGAACTCTGTGCAGTGCAAATGCTTTTTCACTACACAGCAATTCAAAGGGGCTTCTCAATGTTGCAAATCAGTTTGTAGAGCTCTGAACACAGGAGAAGTGGACACAGTCATCCCTCTCTTACTCAATTCAGAACACACACACACACCCTTCCCCTTATTCTATTTTCAAGCAGCTGACCGTCAAGGAAGATGTGGAAAACACAAGCGGGAAAAGACACACAGATGGCCAGGAGTGTGCGCTCCACACATACCCACACCAGCACTTGTAACAAAACTTTCCCCGGCCCGGTCTCAGTTGTCAAATTCTGCTGCCTACTGACCCACATTCCTGCCCGCTTGTGTCACTGTAGCTCACAACCACTCAGATGCTGTTTTCCAGCAAAGCAGAAACCACATGTTGGCATGGAAACTCATCACATTTTTCTTCGTCTTACTTTAATCCGATTCCATGTCTTTCTCTTTAACCCGGCTTTTCCATGTTTGCCTCCCTCTCCTCAGGTACTTATCTCCACCATTTGGTGATCTAGGTCAGTGGTCTGTTTTGGGTTTCACTCCCCTTTCATTCTATATGCCCTCCCCTTGCTAAGGCCCAAGTTACATAACAGCGATGATTCAGACTCTGCATGTTCCTCTCGGATACATCTGGGCCCAGCTGATTACTCTCAAATCTGTGTTTTACTTTAAACCTTAAACAAACAAGTAAATGGATCCACTGTGAAGTCAAATAATCATGAGGGGCACGTGTAGTGTAATATGTCAAACCTTTTATGTTTTTCTGGAGGATTTTTAATTTCTTTAACCTTTTACAGCGCCTCTTGCTTGGGAGGTAAGGTTAGTAGTTTCAGAGTCAAACTCAAGAAGGTAATAATCTAATCTAAAGCTAATCCTAATCCTGTTAGTGCAAACGCTTGTGCCATCTGGGTCCAGACACACTCTAATTATAAAAAAAACCCTTCAAAAGTTCTTCAAGTCATTCTCCTCTGGAGCTCCCAGGGACATATCTTCATATTCAACTTGAACAAAAAAAAAAAAAAGGCTTAGGGGTATTTTTTTAGGGATTGTGTGAATCTCCCATACTTTATTACTTTATCCCATATTTTATTTCATTAAGTTTTTTTTTTTTTTTTTACAAATTTTACATGATAAACTAACTCAAAATAACAATAACTACATTACTTTGAGTTCAAACAACACAGAGGAAGACAAGTGACCCTCTGAAGGCTGCACTGAATCAGATTTTATCTGCGATAAATAAACTCTGATTCAGATAATAGAATCTCTAAAGTGTGTATGAAAAGAAATAAAACTAAATCCTATAAGAAGGACACAGAAATATTGATAAATGTAACTCTGGCAACCAAATATACTGAACGCAAGATGGTTGATGGCTTTCAGAAACAAAAACTGTAAGAACAGAATTACTTTCTTTTGTTCTTGCAGCCATGAGAGTACACGTGTTGTTTGTTCTTGCAGAGTATGTTTTAGCCCCTGCTCTTGATGGTGCATTACATTTCTTAGAGCGCCAGAACTCAGCTATTCTGAAAACCACACTTCCGAGAGAGGAGATGGAGTCTTCACAAGAGACTAATCAACCAACCTGAAGCAGAATTAAGGAAACATGAGAGCTACACCCCGTCTTACAGCCCATCATACACACTTTCTTCAGTTGTCTGAGAGACCTCGTATCGTACTTCCCAAGCTGTCCAGAGTCTATCACTTTAGCCATTGCGACATCTCATCGCTACGGCTGTTTTTACATTCAACCTGTTTTAGACATTTACTCATTCCGTTAAATAAAAGAGAAGTTTACTTTAAAATTTTAACAGTAGTGATTTACAGTTTATTGTAGAATATTTTAAAGTTTCTGGAAAAAACAGACAAATCCGTTGATTTGTCTCATATTTGGAATAAATTTTCTATATATTAGGAACTCTCGTATAAACAGGACAGTAACAAGTAAGGTTGTGAGTTCATTCATAGTAAAAAAACAAAATAAAAATAAAAAAACACACACACTAAGGGACTGAGTGTTTGCTATGATTAAATCTAACGTTGCCTGACGCCATTCAAATTGCTTAGCCTGCTCATGTAGATGAGAGGTCAAATTCAGATGTGTATGTTTTGGTTTGTCTCAACTTGTGTGTGAACTGCAAACACAGCAAAGTTTTCCATTGTAATGGGAAATAAAAACAACTTGTGGTCTGAATAATTTTGCGTACCCTTGTATGAACACCTAATGTGAGATTTAAAATAAAATAAACATGAAAATGTTATTTTAGGACAAGTGAGTAATCTGTTTTTATGGTGCTTTTGGCCCCCAGAGAGGCAGCAGTAACTTTAGTGATTCAGCCATGATGCTGGTTAATGGATACACTACAGGAAACACAGAGGATTGAATCCTAGCAACCCTTTCTTGCCTCCACTTTTCTTAATGTGAGCACTGACTGGAAGCAAAATTAGTAGCAGAAGGTGGAAAACCCTAAGATAAATGTTTGTTTCATTTTATGCTCCAAATTCTTTTTCTTTCCTGTCATCTACTCAATGTAGATAACTGAGGACTCGTGAGTTATGATTCAATCACAGATTTTGCCTTGGTAGCCTATTTTGCTTAATCTCATGCTCTTTTTCTTTATGTAAATCATTTAAGCAAGTCTGGCGCTCTCAAAGATAGCCTTACAGTTTAACACCTTTCTATTCTATAAGCGGATGAAAATGCAGCACACTGCAGACACAGTAGGGTTTTAACAGTTTGAATCGTGTCACCCAGTGCAAGAATATTGTGGAGCAGATCTGCATGTACGAAAATATATTCCATATGTGAATTCTAGCACGAAACTTGGCACCTTGTATGTATCAATCTTGTAAAGTTGATACATACATTTTCGTTAATACAGATTGATTTTTATTTGCCTTTTATAACTTATTGTTATCTAATTCTTTCCAAGTGAGAAGTACAGTTTAGTATTGGATAAAGGTTACTGAGCAAGTTCAAAACGCAGCTTTCAAAAATGTAACCTAGTGTCTTCCATCGACTAGGTTGCGTCATCAGTCCAGAGTGTTTTCTCAAAAGTCTTAGCAATCATCAATAAACTTTTTAACACATATGAAATATCATAGTAAAGCAAAATGTGAACCATTTCATAATATTAATTAGCTATTAAAAGACCTTTAAATGTTATTTGCTGACTGATTGTCAATGTCTGTGACAATAGTGTTTGTCATCTCTTCTTACATTTCTTTAGATGGAGGCATGATGTAATTTTTTTTGTTGACCTTTTCGAGTACTTCATTCAGTCATCCAGGTTTTACTTACCAGTAATTGATATGTTGACACTTTAGGTGTGACAGTAATCAGCCCTGGGTTAAATCTAATCCGTCCATGAATTGTGCTTGAGTCCTGACTTAAAAATGGTAATTATATTTTCAAGTGTTGGCAAATCTTATCTATTTTTTCCCTAATAGATGAATGGAGCATTTGAAACTTAAAAAAGTAAATAAAATTTTGAGGTTGTCTTTCTTTGTCGAAAAAATGTGTTTGATGATGTGAAACTTTTAAGTGTGTGTTTTTGTACGTTTTGTAGTTTTGGAAAAGACGGCGACCATATTTTACTTTGAATCCTTCACCGCTGGATCCTCATGTCTTTACCAGGCCTCTTTTTTTTTTCCCTACACAGACGGTAACCACAGAGTTACACATCCCACCACATGGTCCTTCTCGGAAATCTTCAGTTTTACTTTCTGTCTCCGCAGTTTGTCTATTCTTGTGAAGAATATTCTGACTTTGTGGGACCAGTTACGTCTTGTCGACACTGCCAGATGCTTTGTGGATGAACAGTTACATTAAAAGTTTTCAAAGCAAGTTACAGTGCACACGTGTATGATTTGCATACCCAAAATAGCCACGGCAGCTCTGTCAATTTTTCCAAGTAACAGCACGTTGAAAATCTTCAAAATAAAGCTGCAAATAGGTTTAAACCTGTTGCCTCTGCTGAAGAGTGACTGTGGCCCTTCAAAACAGAGCTACTGATGCTCTTATGGTGAGCGTTAAACTTTTGTCAAGCGGGCAGATGTTCCTTTTGTTAGGCCCTGCGGTGTAAGGTTGCTTCAGTTGAGTTTAGGACTCTTTCTGCATCTTTTGAATTTAGCCCCTTTCAGTGCTGTCACCCTCTGACCCCCCCTCCCCCCACTTTGAAGACTTTGCCCTTCCCCCTATCCCCTTTCAACCCCTAACAGCCCTCTAAGTTGTTGCTCCTCCACCAACCAACACTTCTCTGCTAGTTTTTACATCTTACTCTAGTCAGGAGTCCTGTTTATTTGCGTATTACTGCAGCATTGGGGTGTATTTGCATCATTCTGCAGTTAAATGCCTCACTATATCTTGCTGTATCTTATCACATGGGGAATGCAAGTTGTGTTTAATGGCTCTTTTTGTCTCATTTGGCTGCAGATCCTTCTTCCATGAAACTGCTGTTGTTGTCAGGGCCTCTGATAGATCACCTGCTTATGTAACAATCACTGCCTCTGTTTTCCTTCGCTCACCCCACCGAAGGCTGGCATGTGTGAAACACAAGAAAAGACGCAGCGTAATAAGATCTAGGAAATGCACAAGCTCTGCAGGCTTCCTGTTTTTGTGTTAAACTCATTGGAGGCAGGAAGTGAGGAGGAACCGCTGCTTATTTTGCTCTGTAATGGGTGAAATTTGCCACACTGGCTCCCACTCAGGTGATACCTGTTTTACTGGTAAAATGGATTAGGAGGCTGGGGTAACCCTCAATCTCTGAAAGCTAATAACGACAAATCCAATTATGTGACTGCTGATTGCCTGCGCTGCCAGGTCCGCAAATGACGTTTTTTTTTTTTTTATTATTCTTTAGTTTGGAGATTGAAGGTTGTTCTCAGCAGTAAAAAAAGAAAGACCTTCACTCGACTTTGGTTATGGTGCATTGCTTAAGCAGAATCCCTTTGAGAACAAAGAATCTAGTGGTGGTGAATATGCCCGAGTAGCTGCTTTAAAGGTCTGATTATGGTTATAATAGTCATTTGGCTTGCTTCAAGCCTCCAGGCTGTGTGTTAGGGGGGTGGGGCCACGTAAAGAGTAGGGGGGGGTTGTCCAGGCTGCTACCCTCTTTGTTCTGGTCTTCTCCTCCCATGCTCAGTTCTTTGTCTCCACCCACAGCTATCTTTATCTGACTTCCAGTTTAAAGCAGAAACAAGAGGTAGAGTTGCTTTCTTTCTTCCTGCTTCTTTTTTCCATTGACCTTTGTTTCCGAGGTATCCTCTAATGTCTGACATGCTTCCAAGGTACAGCACAGGTTTTCTAAAGCCCACCCAAAACCCGCCTATTACCGCTTTTCTTTCCCGCCAGTGTTTCCCGCCACTACAGGGAGGGAGGAGTGGCTGCACAGCCGGCATGAAGAAAGACGGCCTACCCTCAGCCTCGCGCCAAAAAGCCGGTGCTATTCAAATCAGCTCAGAGGGTGCGGCCCAACTGTCTCGATGCCCTGCTAACCCTATTTGAGCAATGGGCTCCAACACAAAGACAGACAGAAATCAGAGGGTTGCTTTTTAACTCAGAACTCCGACACTTTTAAGTGGTTTTATAAGTGTTGGAGTTAATGCATTGCCTTTTGATTTTATTTTATTTATTTATTTATTTTTTTTTTTTTCAGATATCCAAGAAGTAATTTTATCTCTACTATTACAGTTAAGCTATTTCTTGTAAATCAGGGAATGTACGTAATATGAAACCATAGATTCAGGATCCCCCTTTTTGTTTGACTCAGCATACTAGTTGAATTTTTAAAGCTACTCGAACACAAAGTTTTTAGTCAACTTCCTCTGACAGAGTGTTTCTTTCACATCCTCTTTGTCTACGGCCACCCAAAGGTATGAATGAATCTGAAGCATTCATGGAGGAGCTATTGGCCCTCTGCTGCACTCTAGTGGCTCTAACTATCAACTGCAAGAGATGAGTGTTTACAGAATCGGCTTTTTCAAATTCGCCAGTCTTATTTCATTCATTGCGCCATACTTCGTAAAGTTTCTAATAAAATAATCTATGAAATATGTATTATATATACACAAATTGTGGATCTTTTTTATCAAATTTATTAAAACTTTATAAAATTCTTTATAAATTTCATTAATATTACTAAACCATTTGTATTTATCACTATCTATATCTATATACCGGTAACATATAGATGTGCTTTTTTCTAGTAAAATAAATGTATTTCCCTTGTTTCTTTGAAATACACCTGATACATTAGGTATTTTAAAGAAACCAATATATTTGAAATAAGTTTCCACTTCTTCTGATGTTTTTTTTAAATTATTAACTATATCAGAAATTTAGTTTGTATTTTATACATTTAGTTTTGGTCCAACACAGAAAGTAACATAAATAACAAAATATATACCAGTTCAATGTTTTATTCTAAAAGTGGTAGTTGTATAAAGATGATGCTTGTGATGGTCTGCTATCTTTAAAGGTGTGTCTGTTTTATTTTTTCTTCCTTTAGTTAATCCGTGGTCCTGCTTAGTATCTCCTGCCAGAAACCACCTTGCCTGTCTGGTTTGATAAAAGCTAAATTACCTCTATTAATGATAATTGAATGCTCTTCAAAGCACAGCATGCACTTTCATCTTTTCTCCTTGCCTCACCTGCTTGTTTCTGGCTCCTGGGGTTGGAGGATGATGTATTTCAAATGGAGTCCATGCAGCCAATCAGATGTATAGAACGTATGGGAGTGTCCCATTTGCTTCGACTCCACGCTTGTTGCCTGGAAACTGGGACTGCTGCTTTGTAACTCAGTCCCTGCGACAACCTGGTGAGGTTTCAGGAGGCTCTAAACGAGAGAGCCAAGATGGACTGCAGTTCCCACAATGCTATGCAGGATTATGAAATAGTTTATCTTAGAGTATACAATGCACCTTTTGCTGTAATACTTAACACCTTCTGACGAACAAATTGTGAGTCAGATGTTACATGAGGGGAGGTGAAAGTATCAGGACACTCAGACGGTTAATGTCCCATAGTGCGCAGCAACCGGTTGTCATCCAGATTAAATCACATGCTCTGCTATGACTCAGGGGAGTCTGACACTGAAAGAGTTAACGGTGGGAGGATACAGAATGGCTTGAAGTCAGGACAGAGTGTGCAAAACAGGAGAGGATAGTGCAGCACAGAAGACCCCATCCAGGATTTTCCTCCAAACGATGGTGGACATATCAAACCAAGGTCACAGCTTGAATCTTGTCTGCATCCTCTGTCTTTTCTGCAGCATGTCATATTTTTATATCCAAGTGCCTCAGGAGCTCCAAAAATATTGAGCTCACGTGCTGATGGCTGCAAGACTGCATTCAATTTGGGGAGAGTGAATTTTGTTTGAAGCTTTTGCTA
The DNA here is from genome assembly GCF_001443285.1 of Poecilia latipinna. Taxonomy (NCBI): domain Eukaryota; kingdom Metazoa; phylum Chordata; class Actinopteri; order Cyprinodontiformes; family Poeciliidae; genus Poecilia; species Poecilia latipinna. Next base: position 24,992 of record NW_015113120.1, on the reverse strand, counting down.
TATAAGAGTATTTTAAAGTATATTTAAATAAGAGGGGATCACACTGGGACTCGGTGTGATCCTGAGTGTGAGCTGTGAACTGAAGCAGCACAATGAGTCGAAGCAGCATTCAGACTCTGACAATCAGTGGACAAGATGTGGTCAAGAACGGCAGCCAGAACTCATCGGAAGATGCTAAGGAACTTTTGAAGCCATCCACACCCTCAAAAAAGACGGTGAGTATCTCTCATCAATACGGGTTTGGCTACAGCATAAAGAGGTTTGCTGAGGGTAGTTGTTATATGAGGTCAAAATGAAGTCAGACATAGTTCATTGAACTTCGTCGAATAATTTCAGAGTGGCCGTCATTTATTGTAGCTTAGACAAGAGCAACAAAGAGAATATTTTAATTCTATCTAAAAAAAATTTCACTGAAAAGTTTGAAATTGGTGTCAGTAGCCAATTAATTATTTAAAGGTTCCAGCTCATTGTAAATAAAATTGCATAGTGATGATGCTATGTGAAACAGGATCGGATGCTCCGTTGTACCAGCTTACAAACGAGCAAGCTGCAGAGGTCGTGTTTCAGATCAGGAGGGTAGATAACGACAAGCGGTGACCTGACTGTGACCGGCTAAAGCAGCTCACATTCGGGCACAGACCAGCTTCTGCACCTCAAAGTAAATATTCACATTTAATTGAGATCATTTCCAGGATTACAACTTATAACTGAAAATTCCACTTCTCAATTAGGTATAGCATAGAAATATCAGCTCAGTTTGTGAAGTGCACAGCATGTGCACCCAATAGTTGCCTGACGGTTACTTTACATGAATTATTACACCAGTGCAGCCCAGAACGAAGGCAATCAGAAACTTCTGGGTAAAGCAACATAAGGGAAATTTTGATTTGTTTGGTCATGTGAGCAGGTGTTATGTTATACTGGAAAAATAACACACGTCCATAAAGTTTGTCAGAGGAATGGAAGCAAGAAATTTTCTAGAATCTTCTGGAAAATAAAAAAACAAACAAACAAAAAACATTTTATTACGCAGCTTTTTATTTTTATCACAGTTTTTCCTTCCACTCAACCGTCCAATGACATACTTGGATAGAGCGTGCTTAGCACTAACCTTTATTGTCTTAATCTCATTCCTGTGAAAAGTGTCAGTGACTATCTGCTCGATGACTGTCCAAACCAATATTATTTGTCATAATTGTGTGAAAATGTTATGGTGAATTCCAATAAATGAGCAACGTATGCCCCATAAAAAATTAAAACACAACCCTAAAAAAATGGATGTTTATTACATTTGTTGTCTCATCCAGCAAACATATTAAAGCTGCAGTTGAGATAATATTTTAAAATTCTCATAAAAATGTGTTCAAATGTAATCAAATGAATGCTACAGTGGGCAGCAGACACTCAAAGAGTTAACGGGTTCAAAACTCTGGTATGTGAAGCAGCATTATCAGCATTGGGAGGCATTTCATGTCACACTCACTTTCAGTCACAGCAGTTATCTCGCTTTACTATTGTTCTGTTTGTTCTCCTCAGCGTAGATTTGGATAATTAAGTAGAAGTATCAGGTCCAGTTTAAAATGACGTGTGTTAAACCTGCGACCCTCCAGCCCAAGCCAGAGAACTCTATCACCATCGCGGTGTCGTCCAGAGTCCTGTTCAACATGGATAAGGAGCAGCAGATCTTCGAGCAGCAGGGCATGGAGGAGTACATCAAGTATCAGGTGGCGCATGAAACCGAGCCTTTCAGCCCCGGACCTGCCTTCTCCTTTGTCAAGGTCAGAGGGCCGTCGAATGAAAGCTGATTTTCAAAGCCAGTGTTTGGTGTGTCGTTGTTTTGATTCCCTTTACATCTGATTTGGTTTTATTGCCAGGCCCTGGAGGCAGTCAACACTCAGCTGAGGGACCTTTATCCTGAGAGTGAGGAGCTCTTTGACGTTGTTCTCATCACCAACAACCACGCTTATGTCGGCCTGAGACTCATCAATACCATCAATCATCACCGTAAGTCGTTGATACACAGATCATTCCTAGCATGTGAAACTTTTCCCTCTTTTGACTTAACCTACAGGGCAACTTGATGCTTTTATTCTCCTTTACAACCCTCCAAAACTCCCTTCAACAACCACACAGAGACAGGATACATATTAATTAAAAGATGAGTGAAAGCTAAAAGTACAGTGTCTAAACCTCAATCAAGTATTAAGTGAAAAAAAATAAAAAAATAAAAAATATTTTCTGGTCTTATATAATAATTTCTAATCCTCCGAGAAACAGAGTTTTGTGTTTTATTAGACACAATCATCAAAAGCAACAGCTTGCAAAATAAATAGCACTCTGTGAAAAAAAATTCCTTATATGAGCTTGACTTTTAAACCATATAAGTGAAACAAATATGTTTTTGATAATATTCTAATTTGTCTAGAAAGAAATGCAAAAAAAATGGATTTGGTTATATTTTTAAATATTTTATGCCATCATCCTGACCAGTGCTGCTTTTCATTAAGTTGTTTGTTTTACACTGAGCATGAACACAAGTTTTATTTTTTTTTTATCTACTTCTTTTTGCTAGTGTGAGGTCAGAAAGAAGTCTCAAAATAAATGGCTCTTTAGATTAAATTAAATAATTTTAATTATTATTATTATTATTACTGTTATTTTAAACCTGCTTAATTTTAATCTGTTTGATTAAATTATATTTGAAAGAAAAAATAATTTAGATATAAATTGGTGCATTTAAAAACAAGCAGGTGTGCAGAACGAACAGAAAGTAGGTTGAGATTTCTAAAATAGAGCAAAAACTGATTATCATGTATTGTCCTTTATACATTCCTGTCTCTTGCCATCACTTCAGCCATTATCCTGTCTACTGTGGAGTCAATTAAATATTCATGACGCCTCACTTTATCCTGCTAAGTGTGTTTGTTCAAGTAAGCAGGATCATCCATTTTGCTGCTAAACCTGCTGACCAAAACAATTGAAAGCAACAGCAGAAATTTTAACAGAATCACATCCTTAAAAAGCAAAACAGTCATGTTTTCACAAGCATTCAGAGATTATTTTTTACCTCATTCATAAAGTTATGTACAAATCTGCAAAAAAAAAAAAAAAAACCTCCATAGAGATTTTACATCTCTTTATGTAGCTCTCTTAAAATGTACTCACAGTAACCTCACTGACTGCTTTTACGTTCGTGCATCACTGAAATTAGAGTCAAAAATGAAACAGGACAGCAAACAAAAACCTGCAGATGTGTTGGGAGAGCTTGGTGATGAATTGGGTTTTATTCAGGACACTAAGCAGGTGATAAGTGATTTACGAAAGGCTTGGAAACAGATCTGTGACTGAGATTAAACTGCCACAGTTTGACCCGGGTTAGCCCTTCCACTTAGAGATTATTTTCACATTAATCTGAGGGAATGAAAATATTACATTTAGATGGTATGCTTATTTTATTCTTCAGGACTGGCTGTAGCTCTGAGTTAGAATAGTCTCTGGATCCATCTTCCGCTGTATAAAAGCAGAGTGCCTCAGCAGCTGGGTCTTTCTATTCCCTCATAAATTCTCTTTAGATCAGTAATGAAATATTATAAATCAAGTCCAGATGGTGCTGCTGACTAAAGATGACCACAAAAACAGAAATAAACTGACTGTGATTTAAAAATGCACTGTGGAACAGCTATTTTTGAACTATTAAATGACTTTTTAAAGCCTCGATTGTTCACAATCTCCCAGTTCCTGTGTTGACGTGCGTGTGAAATTGTCATGGTGTTTCCTGCTGGCTGAACTGGGACTGACTGTCGTAACAGTGGGATCTTTCTCATGGTTCACACACCACAATGCAACACAAAGAAATAAATGCTACAAGCTTCGAGAGTGATTTTCTGTCGTGTCTGTGCTAATTTTGATTATAAAGGCAGCATTATGTTGGAGTCTTAGTTATGGAGCCCAACTCAGTTGCTTCAGATGAACAGCAGTGGTATAACTGGACAACTTGAATCTGCATGTTTAAGTTTGCACTGGAATCATACTACTGAGCATAACTGACCAAAATTGCATTTTTGCATAGTTTTTTAATATTAATATCCACTGAAGGTAAAGCTGATAAGGCAACATTTATGCATGTATGTGAGTAGTATACTTCCTGTGCAGTTCTTCTGGTGCCATTCCTGCTGTGCTAAAGTTTTTGTGATGGGAAATTCTGCTGTTTTTGGAAAAGAGCAATGAGAATATTTGTGGCTGAAGGATTGGTAGTAGCAGCAACTCTCTCACCCTGACATCAGAATGTCTGCAACCGAGATTTGATTCCTTTGCACCATTTTTATTGGTGCAAAAAAAAAAAAAAAGGTGATTAAACTGCTAGATTAGACTGTGTCAAACTGTGGCAGTTTGACCCATGTGTACAAATGCAGATTTGTGCACATTTATTACGTTTCTTCTCTTCCAGAGTTGTTCATTGAGCGATTCTGTATGACTGGAGGAAACAGTCCCATCGGTTACTTAACGGCCTACAACACTAACCTCTACTTGTCTTCTGACCCAGTCAAAGTTCGCGAGGCTCTGGAACAAGGTATCATGATCACAGAGGGACCTGCACTCTAAGTCTCCAAATACGACATTTGACTTGTTTATGTTTGACGAGTTATATGTGTGTGAACCAGGTATAGCAGCGGCCACCATGTTTACCCAGGAGAAGATGACGGAAGTGTCAGAGACTCAGCTCCGCGTTGCTTTTGATGGTGATGCCGTGCTCTTCTCAGATGAATCGGAGCAGATTTATAAGGCTCACGGACTGGACAAGTTCTTTGAACATGAGAAGGCTCACGAGAACAAGCCTCTGGACCATGTAAAGTACACAAAATGGGGCACTTATCATTGTCATAAACCTGTTTTTGTATAGTTACATAAATGATAAGGCAACACTGATGCTTGTTTACATTATTCCTAAATTGGTGCATAGTATTATGGAAACAGTACAAATATTTGAGTATCTGCAGAGAGCTTTTATACTCTGAAGAGAGTCTATTAAGTGCATCTCTCTTTCTTTGAAGCTTTTAAAGTCAAATGCAAATGTTTTGGCCAAATGCAGAATTTCAGGGTGAGTAATGTACCATCTACTTTGATCTTCTCTTCCCTCAGGGACCGTTGAAAGGCTTCCTGGAGGTTTTAGGAAAGCTCCAGAAGAAGTTTTATGCCAAAGGCCAGCGCATGGACTGCCCCGTTAGGACCTACCTGGTGACGGCTCGCAGTGCAGCCAGTTCCGGGGCCAGAGCCCTAAAAACTCTGCGGTCGTGGGGTCTAGAGATCGACGAGGCCCTGTTTCTCGCAGGGGCACCCAAGGGTCCCATCTTAGAGAAGATAAGGCCGCACATCTTCTTTGACGACCAGATGTTTCACGTGGAAGGAGCAGCTGAAATGGGAACAGTGGCATGCCATGTGCCCTATGGGATCGCTCAAAGGGTCCCAGAGAGAAAAGGACTAAAAGACAAAGAGGTTTCTTCAATTAAGTAGCAGAAATTCAGCATTTCAGAAGCTCAGGAGTCCATGAGGAACTAATTTTCTGCTGCATGATAAGTGTAATAACTGTTTAAAAGGAAAAAAAAAATTCATTTTAATATCTAACTGATGCACTTTCTGATATGTATCATTACGTCAACCAAAAAATACTTATAGTAATAACCTTACCAGCACCTTGAGTAGATATGTAGTTGATAAATGTTTATTATTAAATGTATTAGATGTATGTCCTAAAGCAACATTAAGCCATTTGACAAAGAAATGTTTGCATATTAATATTAATTCAACAACATTCATTTGTAATCATTTTGCCAATTTGTGGTAAAGAAATTAAACTGATTTTAATACACTTTTTGAAAAGAATTAAAAATTTGCTAATTTTGCTAAAATGAGGAAATAAGCTATAGGATTCCTCATTATTTCATTACTGAGTAAAAGCTGACCTGGAAATAATCATTTCCAGGTTAACAAATACATTTCAAGTATTTATTAACAGCCTCAGTGACCACAATAAATATTTTATAAGGTTATTTTAAATTGGAAATGTGCCTGATATACAAAAAGTATGTATTTTTCTGGCTTTTTATACTTTTCCCCCCCATCAAGAGATAAAAAAAATGTAATAAAAAAATAAATATAGATGTAGTAAAACTGAAAGATCTATCAATTCCAGTATTTATCGAGAAATAGGAAAAAGGAAATCATGACTATTTTTGTAAGTTCCAGTTTTATGCAAATTAGGAGATTTGTGCAATTCTACTTCATAAAGTGTGCCTTTTATCCCAGTTCTTTCCTTTATGTAACACTGCTTTGCTTTGTGCTTTGTTTGTTTTTGTGCATTATACTTGTTGCAAAAATGATTAATGTTCATGTTTGTTTCAAAACATGAAATTGTGTGCAAATGATTTTGAATTTGTTTGCCCTTGATAAATAGATTATGCAGGCCACAGGAGCTTCAGCGTTTGTTAAAATCAGCGCTACATTCTTCATGTTTGCTGCTTGTTTCTGAATGTTAACCATGTCCAATGCTAAAGCCTGCCTTACGTGATGTTTAAATGTTATGGCACTTATTGTTCTGGCAATGAATCAACACAGGCTTGTGGTGAAGGTAATGTTTGCTGTTAAATGTGGACTTTGTGTCAGTTTCTGTAAAGGAGTGTGCAGTATCTTCTCTTTAAAAACCAAATAAGTTTATTAAACAAATCATTGTAGCCAGTTCTCTCATCAGAAAGCTGATTTTATTTATTTGCTTATTTATTATTTGCTGTGGAAATTAGCTTCACTTCATCTTTATAAGGAAATTATTTAAATAAAGATCAAGAGAGAAACTCCTTGAAAGAGTTTTCACAAATATACCAAAGGGATTTTGTCTAAATATTTGCACTTCTTTTCTATTGTCAGCAGGGGGAGACAGAGCTCTGTTTTCCAAAGATCATTAATTACGTCAGGCTTCTCTGTAAAACATCTGCAAAAGCCTGAAATGGACATTCAGTGGCCTCAGTGACCACTGAGGCCAGTTTTCATCCTACTTAATGAGTCTTGAAATCATCAGAGCTGGATATCCACCAGTACTTCACGTTGTTCCCTTGCTTCAACGTCCTATGATGGTGGGTCAGAAAATGCTGCTTTTTAAGTTTATCTGGCATAGACAAGACTTAGACCACCGTGGCTCAGTAGAAAGAATGATTTTGTGATCTGTAAGTTGTGATTTCATCTTCCTCCTCTCACATGTACTCCTGAGCAAGGCACTTAACCCCAAGTTGCCTGCAGTTTTTCCTATTGATGTGTGTTTGTATGTTTTGAAAAGAGCTATGGGAGCACTTTATTGAAAAGTGGAGCTAGAAAGGTTCTTCCCTGTTGTTGAATCAGAAACAATGAGCATAAATGAATCAAAATCTGGTTTAGATGTGTTCTGTTTTCTTTTTATATATGTAACAACTGGGTGATCATTTTGGGATGTCAAATCACTCTAGGATAGTTTTCCCCATGTGGATAATGTCTTTCTAACTCTGACCAAACTCTGTTCTTCAATTTCTTTAAGTTTTTTTTCATTTGTTCTTTAACATCCTTCCTGTTGTCAGACAGGTTCTTTTTAGGTCATGTCTTGAATATGCAAGTCGGATGCTTATCATCCAAAATTGAGCTCAGCTTTAAAGAAAATGAGGTTAATGATAGTTAGATCATGACGTGATTTAACAATTGGTGTAGTTATGTTCCCAAATAGGGCAAAATGAATAGCTATGTCCTCAGATGACTGAAACTATCATTTGAACTACATTTTGAATTTCAGTATGTTTGCTTAATATTAAAATCTGCTTGATAATACAAAACCTCTAACTGTTCCCATGTTGCAGCACTGCAGGAAACCACAATTGTGTTGAGTATCAACATGGGAAGTCAAAGCTAAATTTAAACACAATTACCTGCTGACTGTAAGATATACTAGACTCCCTGCTGCCATTCCTCCTCCATTAGCAACAGCATGACATCATCCCTGCAGCCTGAGGTGTTATGATATGCCATAGTATTTGCACCAGAAATATTATTTTTCTGTAATTATTAGAAAAGTAAGTTAAATAAACAACAAAAAAACTCACTTGTTTCCAAAGCCATCAGCCATCATTTGTCATGTTGACTAAGAGAAAGTAAAAGCTGTTTTAAATCTTTACCTCCCAGTCAAATTATCTTCACTGTTATAGCAAGTCAAGGTGCTGAGAGTAAGATATGGTAGAGATGAGGTTAACTTGTTTCTGTTATAAAAAAAAAGTTTTTCAAACTGATACACTTAAAAGACTGCAACCACAAAAACTTTCAATAAGACTTTTATTGCTCTTTCATTTTGTAACAGACTGTTTACATTTTGTGAAGTAGAGAAATACTTTGTCTTGTTTCAAATTCCACTCAAGCAACTTTTTTTTAATATATAGGTCATAATGCAAAACAATGCTTCAGGAGTATTAGCACATACCTACACTCCCCTACACATAAACAATATATTTTGTATTTTGTAGGCGATTTTCAGCCGAAGAAGCTGGCCACCCACCCTGCTGCGGCTCCTGCACCGGCTACAGCTGCACTGGCGGCACCTGACAAACCAGCAGCACCTGCAACATTTGACATTGATGTTTGACAAGTAAAAACAGTATCTCAAGCAGCCTCAAACATTTATGGTATATTGTTATAAAGAGATTATTGCAAGTTTTGCAGCAAAGGAAGATGAAGAAACATTCCAGCATTGTTTCTAACCTGCTGATTGCAGAACAGCCACCACGCACAAATATGCATACAAAAATGATGCATATAAGAGACATTAGTTTATAAAAATTGAGGCGAACCTACATTTACCATTTTAAAAACAAAAAGCAGCAGGAGGATGTAACTTCATAACCTCATTTTCTAAGCAGAATCTCAGAGGGGAAAAAAGAGAAATTACGTTGTGTAACGCAAGAACAGATTATAACAGCCAAGTGGAAAAATTCACTCTAACGTGGATTATAATTATGAAACAGCAAAGATAGATAATAATATATTCGGGATTCGGGAAATACGTGATTTGCACCATTTGTTCTGAGGTTTTTTTTTATGTGGGTCGGTCCCACTTAAACGGCTGTAAAGCGAAGGTTTTGGACCTTAATCTGACTACGCTCTCGGCTGTTTTTAAATGACCGTGCTCGGTATCGCTCCGACTGCATGTTAAATGTATTTTATATAATTGTCACATAAACAAAAACTAAGGAGTTGCCTAAAAATAATTTCATACTCCGTATAACACAAATGCATCAACACACGTATTGACTTAACTTGTGCCGAATCGCTGCCTCTGTTCTCAGCCTGTTCCCGTTGCAGTGGATTTCCTCCGGCATTATTTTCCTCCAACAAATTATTCCACTAAACGAAACAAGTACAACTCCCTTTACATCCTCCATCTTCCCCTTTCTGACGCTGGATCTTCAATATCCTCAAGCTTTGAAATAGCAGGCAGCTACAAACCGCGTGTTAGCTTTAGTGGCTAAGTTTTGGCTACAGTCCACTGTCACCTTGATCAGCTAGAAAATGAAAAAAAACTAAGCACTGGATGGTGCCGGCTGGACACAACGGCACACCACAAAACTCGATTGTTGTACCAGTAGCTCACAGATATTTTAAGTTTTGCGTCTTTTTCATGGTACAGATCTTGCAGCTTCGGCCAAGAACAATAGGAGCAAGCAGGACCCGGAACCAACCTATGTGGAATAAATTCAAACGGAAATACGTCACCACCTCTCGTGGCATATACCCTATTGAACTGATAAGGAACGTCAAAACACGCTATTTCATATAGAGGAATATGGCAAGACTTCTCTTTTTACAGATGAAAAATGAACAGGATCTTAACAAAATGCACTTTTAAATAAATATATATTTTTAATAACAGCTTGTATTACTGGTTTTCTGCTATGCCTTTTAAACCAGGCACTGCATTTTCTTAAATTCCTGTTGCTGAAAACATATAATTTACATGGCCATACATTTCTAATGAAGCAGTTATGATACAGAAATAGTAATTACAAATGTTTTAGACACTTTAGCACCCTAGAACAAATGAATTTCTTAAAAACGTAGAACTGTACATTGCCTCGTCGAAATAAAGTTTATTATTATTGTCATTATTACTATAAAAAAGGTAGATGTGACACAGTCGTTAAACCATAATTATGCAGTCTACAGAAAAAGCATGGAAAAGATGATTGAAGTACTGTCACATTGGACACTTGAAACGGCGGTGAAAAAGGTAATTTCTTCATTACTTTGTCAAAAGCAACATATGTTTAGAAGCTAAATGAAGGTCTTACATTTTTTTAACACATGAATTAATAGAACAGAAAAGCTAAATCTGTTCTATCACGACTGGCAAATATGATAACCCATCACATTCCTCATGACTCCTAGAGGCCACTCCCACTTATTCAGGTTTTCATTCATAATATACAGATCTTTACTAGTGACAATAAAATATATATATATATTTTCCCAGTTTTTAAGGTTTATTGGCTCTAGTGGCCTCAATTTGAGAGTGGTCAGTCAGGAAAGTGGGTAATGGGTGCGGGCGAAGACATGCATCAAGGACATGCATAAGGCATCCAAACATGGGTTGTGCTTTGCCCCTGTGCCACCATCACACCCTCCAGATTTCATATCGAAATATGGCTTTTATGTCATGTCTTTATATCACTTATGCTTATGAGCTCTGTGTGCAGATTGGCTGCTGACATCTGCAGCTTCGGGTTTAAACAGGATCTCAACTCTCACAGCAACCTGTTGAGAAGAGCCTTCTCACTATTTGACTTGTAAATATTAGTACACCTGTGCTGTTCTTCAGTAGCTGACATGATAGGATGATTTTGATCTTGTACAAGAAGAGGACTTTAGAAATAAACTTCTTGGATAAATTAAGTTTTACCGCAACAAAACAGAAGTAGACCGGATCATACCAACTTTTCATACCAACTTTTCAGCTCACAATTACAAGGACCTCCCATTGTGGTTTTACTATAAGTTGGACCTTGCTGTCAGTGTTTTAGCAGAACCAGTTAGACCAGCCTCAGGTAAGGAGAAATGTAAAAGCTCTACATAATGCTCTTTGAAATTTGTAATTCTGAGTTTGTTAACTGCTATAGGTGTTTTTAGTGATTGCCAAAATATTTTTAACCCGGCTTTTGAGGTACTGTTTTGATAAAACTGCAATCTGCCTTTTTGCATTCTGAAACATTTAATATCGAGCTTCCTTTTGAAGCTCGATATTAAATCGAGTTAAGATCTTCTGCTGGAAATCACAATACCGTAGATTTCCAGCAGTCTTAATAGTCTTCAAAAAGAAAGCAACCAAGGGCTAAAGTTGTGAAAATATAAAATTCTGTTTACCAGAAACTACCACAAAAAATATATCCCTGAATGAGATTCCCTGCCATATCTCATACTCTTCAAAAAGAAAAAGGAAAAGATGAAAACCCAACATTAATTTCATGTCAAACAGAAAGTTGAATGAATCATTTAAAAAGAGGAGTAGACCTGATGTGAAAGTTCTCCCTCTTCATCCACTATGTTGCTTTCTTGTTAAAATCTGAAACACCTTTATCGTGTTGAACATGTTATCTGAATCACTGAAGGGCTAAATGTGATTTGTATTGGTTTATTAGACTAAGCAAAGAAATGACTGCTTATTTTCAGAGGTTTTAGTTTGTTCGATAGACCTGTGTTGTAAGAGTTTTCTTTAACATTTTAGAGACTACATCCCCTGATGTTACTTTAAAATTCACAATCTGCAGGTAACACAAAACGCAGATATGGACTCTGAAATCATAGAAGAAATGTGTAAGTAATGACGAATGTAAATATTGTTCATCTATATTCATGTCCTCACTTTCTACCATTGTTTTTTGTGTTTTTATCTACTTTTTGTGTTTTGCAAAAAGGTAAGGCCATCATTACGGCATTTTCAGTCGGTAAGTATTTAAACACTTGCAATCCAACCACAACCATAAAGACCCCAGGCTGGGATTCAAACAAAGGACCTGCTTTTGCTCCAATGCTACCAAGTGACTCAATTCCACCATTTGCTGAAAAATAAACTGAAATATTTTTTTCCTCTGCTGTGTTCCTGCAGGAGGTGTTGTGATTATGAGTCCTGCTCTTCTGGCTTGGCTTGGCTTCACCTCAGCTGGTGTAGCAGCAGGCTCCTTTGCTGCATATCTGATGTCACTGTTTGGATCAATCTGACCGATAGCTATGTTACAGTCAGCTGGTAAGTTAAATATTGATCTTCTCAAAACAAAAAAATTATTAAAAACATTTCTACATTGTGAGTATATGAAGCAAACTTTGAGACGAAGAAAAGGAAGAACATGCAAATAGAAATAACTTCATGTCAGGATGAACTGTATGATAAAGTTCTGCAGCTGAGAGAACTAAAATATATGTTTGTTTTTAGGTGCTGCTGGATTAGGATGGTTTGGCTTTTCATTTTCTGCTCTGGTTGGAAATACTATGGGGAAGATCATATCAACTGTTTGCAACGTAACTGTGAAAAATGAACTATGATCCCTAATACTGATGTAAGACTGATGGTCTTTTCTCCATAATGTCAAAAAAACGGTTCGTCTTTTTGTTGACATTCTTAGGGAACCACTACAAATAGATGATGCAGTAAATAAAAGATGTTTTTAAGCAACATGTTTGTATCTGCACATTTGGACACTACTTTCAGTCTTAAATAAAAAGAAATGATTTTGATGATTCTCCAGGGTTTTTCTTTAAATAAGAGATGAGATTTTGGGATCAGTGCGCCTAAACAATAGAAACATTGTAAATCTGAATAAAGTGTAAAGATGTGAGAAGAAAACTAAGGTTTGTATTTAACCTCGAAGCCGCAGTATGTAATTGTAAAATGTATTTTTACATATTTGTTCAAACACCATCTCTTATGACGCAGATAATCTTTGAAAAGATTGAGCTCCTCTATCTTCTCCCAGTGCTATTGTTCCTGGCTACAAAAATGCACCACACCCGGTCAAAAACAGCCAATCAGAGCCAGGACATGTCCCTTAGTGCTGTCAATCAAGCGTGTGCACGCACTGTTTAATGTGCTGACGGCTGAGAAACAACTTACCTTTACAGAAAAATTGTTTATCTAGTATTCATGACAGGCTCAATCTACTCAATATGGTTTAAGTTTACACTTAAAAGAGACTTACATAAAGTAAAAAAAAAAAAGGTTAATATGTAGATGAGCATGACTGAGAGGTTCAGTATCTGAGGCGATTATCTCATTAAACAATTGTTTTGTGTCTGCAGCTAAAACGATGTACAACACGCCCATAAATGGGTAAATTCCAGGAAGAGCACACCCCAGGGCACACCTGTTCTTTTTTTGAAACAAAAACATATTGGTAATTAGTGCTGCTATTTACTTTCATTTATCAAATTTTCAAAAACAAAAGAAAATATGATTACAATCTGATTATTCTGCTAGCAGCTGACCCAGCTTGTTCCTCAGCTGCTATCAGTTACGCTGCGGAAACGTACAGCAGAACAGGCAGACGTCAAAATAAATAAATAAATAAAAACTTCACACACACAGTTTGCAGGCAGAAGAACTGTAGACTGTAAAAAGCTAAATATACCAAATATGTTATCAAATGCTACTTTTTTCCACTCCGTGGTCCATGTCTGCTATTGACCCAAAGTAGAAAGACATTGTCTGAATCCTAACATTCACCATCATTATGATATATTTCAGGTTTTCTTTATGTGATGCATCCCTACATGAGCATTACAAAACCCACTGCTGACTGCAAACATAATACTCACTCTTACATATACATATTATTTTAAAGCAATAATTAAACTTACACAAGACTGACAGTCATTCTTCAGGCTAGTTTGCCAGAATTTAAAAATGCCTATGCAATTTTTACCTCAGTTCTTTTGGCTTTACAGTGTCTTGTTTAATTTATTTATTTTCTTATTATAAATGTCAAAAGTGCTTTATTTGTTATGGCATTTAAAGTAGATAAAATTTAAGAGAAAACATTCTTTAAAATAAGATTGCTCAACATGCTCATACCAAAAAACCTAGAGCAGTTTTCAATTATATATTTGGTGCCAAGACTATTCAAAAAGGGCAACAATATGTTCTGGTAAAGTCATTAATAAGAAACAGATAGGTTTTGTGCTCTAAAAAAACAACAAAAATCCAACAGACATTATCAGATGCTACTTTTTATTTGCATTATTTCCACATGGGATCATTGACTACCAGTATCGCCACAAGTTTTCTTAATGTCCTGCTGACCTTCATGTAACCTGTGTAACAACCAGCACAGGCTGTGAACACTCACTGACGCCCAATCTGTACACGTTGCCAGGTTTTAAAACTGACTGTAATTTTTACCTCAGTTCTTTTAATTTCACATCTTGTTGCTTGTAAGTTTATTAGGAGTGCCGAATACACTTCACCGCATCTTGACATCACGAACAAAGCAATTGTAGTCAATGAGTGGTGCTTATTTTACTTGTAAGCTACATTTAATTGAAATCAATGAAGCTTGCTCATCAGTTTATACAGGTGAATCCAGAAGAGTACATACACAATATAAAAAGACACATAATGAATATTTTCAAGTGTCTGAAGTGATGTCAGAATACAGTTCTCTTGTTTTAGGTCAGTTAGTAGAACCACTTTTTTTTCCTACCTGCTAAATGCCAGAATAATGGCATTTAAAACAAAAACATAATTTATCAATATTGTTGCAGATAAACAGATAACTAAATGCTTGACCCAAGTCATGCAGTTGAAAAGCAGTTCTGGAAAATAATTAGTAAATGTAGGTAACATTCTGACTTGGAGGGGAGGGAATCCATATTTAAAAAATGCTTTAAGATTAAATACTAAAAACATATTTTGATAATGAACTCACTTTAAGCTGCTTGTTTTTTATTGACCTCACAGCTGTAAGTCGCTTTAGGGTTCTTGGAGGAAACTACTTGTATTGATGCACATGTTAGGCAGGGAAGCATTGTGACGAAGAAAACCTGAAATATGGCATTCTTCTCAAATCATTGTACACAAAAACATCATGAATTCATGTCTTGTTTTTGACGTCATAATTTCTTATCTACTGGACTGACATGTTTTTTTACATTCTTTGGGTTTTCTTGATAATCGAAACATAAGCACCATGTTTACAGGTTGGATGGCTTAACGCAACTGACAACAGAGCAGAATCCTGCAGAGCCACAATAATGACAATATACAATATAGCTACATTTTAAGTTAATTTGAAATATAAACCTAAAAAAAGTGGATAAATTTTTACATTGGAGTACAAGTACAAATATTTTTTTCTGTCTAAATTTAAAAGCTAAATATACCCAACAGTCAAGATCTCTGTTCCAGTTTGGCGCTGAAAATGTTCAAGAAGACAAACGTAAAGTTATTACTGGGATTTTTTACTAAAGCAAATGTTTTATCACATGTTACTTTTTGAAGTTTTTGGTTCTGTTTCTCATCCAAAGCAGAAAACAGTTTGTGCACATTTTATTTTTATAATCAGATTGTGGCAGCATCCATCATCATAGATATCAGATCAAATATCACAAGTTTACTTAGTATCCTTGTCAGGGACCAGGCAGTACAAAGTGCAGAACACAGGTGTTGAATTCAAAAAAGATGGGTTTTTATTTACTCAAAAAATATGAACAAAGGTTAACATAGCAATTATACAGGCATGCCAATAAAAGAGGTCAACATAAATTACTAGACTCAAGACATAACTGACAAAACAACAAACTGACCTAACTGAAATGACACAGAAGGGGATTTAAACACTGGTTTAGCTAAACTATGTGGACACAATAGGGGAAAACAAAATGGCTGCCACCTGACAACTAACACAAACAATGAAATAAACCCAAAAAACACCCCCCCAGCACGACACAGGTGGTTCAGTCCAATGAGGCCATCAGCAGTACTTTAAGAACCTCAGCCCTTTGCCACGCCTTTTGTCCACCAGGGAGGGGAGCCAAACACCCAGGTAACAAAGAAAACAATATTAATACAACATAACTGAATTTCGACCTTGCATTGTTAATATGTGTGCACTCCATATAAACATTGTAAGGTGGAAGAATATAAATACTTAAACTTACAAAACAAACTAAGGTGAAAGGCAACTTATGAGGTGTGGATCTTACCCTGTGTGGCTTGCCATCACAATCCTGCAGCCTAACATGTAAGCATTATAAAACTATCACTGACAATAAACATGCCCCTCACTGTAAGACTATCTAACAATTTGAATGCAATGACTCAACCCACAGAAGACTGACAGCCATTCTTCACACTGAGAAAGCAGGTTTTAAAATTGTCTCTGTAATTTGTACCTCAGCTCTTTTTATTTCACGGTCTCTCGTTGCACTTTTATTTTTATTTTCCCGATGTGGGCAGCAAGAAAGGTGCTTTTTGTTGAATCATGAGGAGATCAAATTTAAGTTAAGACGCCCTTTAAAATATATTTGCTGAATACGTTCTACTGCCAAAAGATTCAAGCAGTTTGGCGTCACAAGCGGTAGAAAATGGGTGCAGTTTATTTAACTTTAAATATGTAAGTAAACGTAATGAATTTTACTCTTTACTAGATGTTCCTCTCAACTCAGATTGAAACATTTTAACATGAAGTTTTACAATCCCAGAATGGATCCATTGATAACAATATGTGAGCATTCATAACGACATTGGATGAATGTCCATAAAAGCTACAAAATGAGTGAAAAATGTCTGCAAATAGAAAAACTTTTCTTCAATCAGCACCTTATGTATCTGGTGCTAGTGTCACCCCCTGCATGTGCATGATCACCATGACCAGCTCTGCTTTCTTTGAGCACATTTCAGGAAACAAAACTGCTACCCAGAGCAGAACAGGGTGACAGAGACTTGGATAGAAACATAATTAGCATCTTCAGAAATCTGGTTAAATGTTGTGACAGCATTTACTTTTAGTCCATTATATTTTGTACAAGAAAGAAAGATGCAAAAAAAAAATGACAAAAACCCTCAGTAAATACTTCTCAATTGCTTTTATTTAGAATCATTCATTTAACAACATTGTTTGCCTTGAGTTCAAATTGATTTTCATTTGGAAAGTTTTTTTTTTTATTTTCATATGAATGATGTGCGTCTTAAAAAATGAGGGCCGCAAGTCCTGTAAGCACCCCTCCCGCACCGGCCACGGCAGATGTGGCCGCTGTCCCCATTCCTGCCATCCCTGCAGGGAAACACCACATAAGCATTAGCAAACACACCTAACTCTGATTAGTCACATTTAATTCTTTTTTTTTTCCTTTTTTTGTGAGACAACTTGCACGGCATAACCTAATTTTAGGCTTTTACCGACTGACTGCAGGACAGCCACCGCGCTCCCTGCTGCCACGCCGCCCCCATTAGCCACCGCTGCCGCAGACATCATCGATGCCGCATACGACCCCGCCGCTATCCCCACGCTGGTGAACCCGATGGCTCCCAGCACCACCGGGGCTGCTACGATCGCCCCACCTTATGAGGGCAAGAGGAAAAATGCTTTCGTCACTTTATTTTAAATACACCGTAAAAACATTATTATAGCGATGAACTGAACACAAGATTTTCAGAAGACTCACCAGCACCGAGAGCCGAAGCTGCTGCGATTGTTACTAAAAATGGAGGAAATGCAGAAAACACTTTCATCAATCCAAAGCAAAGCAAGTATTTAAAAAAAAACAACAACAACAACAA
>NW_015113120.1:0-901 GCF_001443285.1 Poecilia latipinna | reverse complement strand
TTTGTTTTTGATGCCATATAAGCCATAAATGGCTGAAGGGAAAGAAAAAAACAAGTCAGATTTAAATTAAAATGCATTTTAAATTAAGAGTGTTGAATACACTCCACTGCCAAAAACCAGAGCAGCTTAAGGTCACAGTCAGCGCCATTTATTTTACGTATAAGCAAATTTTATAAACAGCTAAGCTCATCCTTCTTTGGTCTTATTAACTCAGATTCAAACCTTTTAACATGAACACTAAGAATCCTCACCCTGAACGGACCTATTGATAGGGTGTGCTGTCCTGATTACACTGGATTAATGTTCAAAAAGTAACATGTTCTCTCACTGATACATGTTTAATTTCTACATTTTGTTTATGGCACAAATTCAACACAGCAGTGAACCACTAGCAAAAATAAATAAATAAATAAATAAATAAAAAGCAACTAAATTAAAAATCAAGGAAAATAGAAACATTTTCTTGAAGGAGTCATTTGGATATTTGTCCCTCTAGCACCGCCCATTGTGTGTCTACTATCACATTGCTCATAATGGAGATAAGATATTAACATACCACATTCATGCAACAGAAAGTTGAATGAAACCTTTGAACACAGATCTAATATTCATCTTCAGAAATATATTTTAAAAGAGGCAAAAAAAAACAACAACAACAACCTTGACACAATATCACCAGTCAAAACTTGTTAAATCATTTTATTGACTCATTTGATAGGACTGTTTACAATACAACTTGAACTCAATAGAATATTTGTAGATTTTTTTGTCCTCTCTGTAAAATGCCAGAATGGTACGGAAGCGCATTGCTATCATGCAGGAAAAAATTTTTTTCGATCGCTATCTCGTTATAACGAGTTACGTATCTCGTTTTAACGAGTTACTATCTCGTTTTAACGAG
>NW_015113119.1:573118-573777 GCF_001443285.1 Poecilia latipinna | reverse complement strand
AATCAACGATTCTAACTATTTTTCAACGTTGATTTAACATCATGTGCTATCTGGGATATATTTTCTGCTCCCCAAACTCTTGTTTTGTTTTGGCCGGTCCAAGGTAAAACAGGGGTCCTCAAACTTTTTCCTGTGAGGGCCACATAACTTTTCCCTTCTCTGGTGGGGGGCCGGAGTCAGTTTGTAACAGAAAAAGTCTGACGATTGCAGGAGTGCCTAAATGTAAAAATTTATTGTTTTCCAGAAAGCACAATCAAATAACCCTCTCCGGGTTCTTCACAGAACAAAAGTCAGGAAATAACACTGTTTATAAAATAGTGTTATTTTATAAATAACACTATTTTTAGTGTTATTTGTGACACTAATAAAACTGCAACCACACATAGCTCCACTAGATGGCGGTATATGAACACGATAAGCTTGTGTTTCACACGAAGTTGTTTAAATTGCTTCCAGCTACAAAAACTGAAGTACATTTCGTAAAATGTCCCATTCAGTTTGTATTTACAGTTTATAGTCCAGCGCGGACTATAAGCTGCAACCCCAAAGTTTTTTTTTCTTTTCTTAAACCAGTAAACATACACATATAAGCTGCACCGAATTTTAAGCCGCAGATATCTCTGCCGCTCTAGGTTTTCCACAACGATGCAGCAGGGGGG